>NC_048302.1:31097670-31169747 GCF_013100865.1 Trachemys scripta elegans | reverse complement strand
TACCCCCCAGGACCCTACCCCCTACCTGTACCCTGACTGCCCAAAACTTTCTCCACTCCCCTCAAAAAGCCCCCCCGCTTTTCTTGACTGCCCCCTCCAGAATCTCCCTGCCCCTTCTCCTGCCCCCTGGCCCCCTTACCCTGCTGCTCAGAACAGGGTGTTGGGCTCTGTGCCAGCCAGACACGTGGCTGCACTCCCCAGCACAACAAAACCCGGTCCCTGGCCCTGCACAGTGCTGCCGGACCGGGCTGCAGGGGAGAGCTGCCCTTGTATCAGCACAAAGTGCTCTCGCTCCCGTTTTGCTACGCTGCATGGCAGAAACCGCTCCCAGTTGCAAAAGGGGAGGGCTGCACTTTGTGCTGATACACTTGCTCAGAATGCAGGGCGGAGCTCCTCTACAGCTGCTCCGGAGTCCAGCCCGGGACTTTTCTGCAGCCCTCCCAGCCGCTCGCTCTGCTCTGCCGGGGGAGGGGGGAAATCCCGAACATTGTGAGTGCTTTACAAATTCCCCCCGGACGCTATTTTTAGCACAAAAAGGAGGACATGTCCGGGTAAATCCGGACGAATGGTAACCCTAGCTTGGCTGGACCTTGCAGGCACATTAGCCTGGCACTGGAGTGTTGGAAGGTACCCTGGTAGGAGCAGCACCTTCTCCACTTCCTTGTCTGAACTGGCTGGAAAGTCCAGATTGTCATGTCCTCCATGGTTCTTGAGGCTGAGGCCTAGAAATTGACACACCAGTCTGAGACACTTGCTGCCTTCTTCACCGAGAGGCGGGACAAAAGCAGGGAGGGACATCAACCCACCATCCACAGTGGGAAGCTAAGCCACAAAAATAATGTTGTCCTTATTGTTTAAGATATAATCTTTCCATCTAAGCCTCCATCACTCAGAAATGTGTTTGTTCTAGGGTACCAAAATGTCTTCTGTGAACCTCTGCACACCCTGCTCCCAGCTGCTCTGCAGTCACTGAATCGTATTGATATATACTCATTAAAACAAGCCTTTCCTCTTTACTGGCTGTGGGGCAGACTCTGTGACTCAGCAGAAGCTACTGTGTGAAGAAACAGTTGCCTGATTCTCATTTACACCAAGGCCCCCTTTACACCCTTTTGGCAGGGTAAAGGAACCTGAAAGTGTTTGTAAATGTCACTTATGTCCACTAAAGGGCTTCTTACGTTGCCAGAGCAGCATCAGGCCGACTCAGTGTGAAGGAGAGTCAGGCTCAATAAGAACAGAAATGTTACACTGGCTTGTGTGTGGGAACTTTCCCAAAAGCCATCTCCCACAGAAACTCTTATCCAGGCTGATACGCGTTCCGCTGGACACATGTGGCCTACAGATCTTTTCAGTTCATTAGCCTCTGAACATATGTGATGGCGTCTCAATGCAGTGGAAAAAAGAGGTGTCTCCACATCCAATCCCACAGAGGATGTGAGCAAGCTGGGTATACTTCTTCACTCCAAGTCAGTCAATAAAATTAGATCCTTACATCCCCCTTCCTTGAAGACATTTAATGAGTTGCACATTAGGCTTTATAAGGACCAGAGTTCACGCATGAGTACTGTGGGTGAACAGTAAGAAGAACCGCTAGGCTGGTTTCTGGCACTGCACTATACAATCTTACTGTTAGCCAGAAACCTCAGAGGCGGAGGTTAATCATGAGTCTCACAACTAGGATGAATGTAGTGCAATTTGTGAAGCATACATTACTTTACATTATCAAGCTTTTTATGGGATGCTTTTTAATTATAGCTTTCAGATTAACTCATTTTTAATTTATAAGATGTTTGTACACTCATAATTAATTATCATTATGTATTCATGGCTTTGTTTTTTCTTGCTTGATTTTATTTGTGTTTTAAGATGAAAGTAAGTAGTCCAAGGTTATCCTGAAGGAATCTAGGTATGCAAGTTTTTGTTAATTCTACCTATAGGGGAAAATATGCATTATCTTGTCAAGCCTTTAAAATAATGTTTCAAGTCACTATTACCTCAGTATAATGAAATAATCAGTGATTTATCTATATATAGGAAAGAAAATCACTGGTTATTTCATCATATACTTTCACATCAGGAAAGACTGGCACAAACAAGTTATGAAAATAAAAACTACATTAATATGGCAAAGATGGAAGGTAGATTTCCCCCCCTCTACCCCACCTTAAAACTTTTGGCAGTCCCAGATATCTGAAAACTTTATTCTAACAATGTGGCTCAGTGCTCACTCTTGCAACTCTCCAAGTTCCCTGTAGGCCAAAGAGAAAGGTGTTTCCTCTGTCTCATGAGTTCAGATTCTGAGAACTAAGAATAAGCCCATTTTTAAAAATGGGTATTACTTGTAATTATGGCATTTCCATTTTCCTTTCACCAAATGGTTCAAGAGAAGTTTAAAAAGAAACTTCAGCAAAATATGCTTTCTTGAATAATACAAAAAAGAAAAAAGATCACCCAGAATACCAATAGCATTTAGGAAACCTTCACAGACTTCTCCATTTCCTTTCCCACACATGGGTACAACTCAGACATCCAGAACTGAAAAACTGTTTAAAGAGTTCTTTCTTCTTCCGGAATATTACATTCATGGTACACGCACTGCAACTGTCTCTTGCTTCTGCTTTTAATGTGTTACTTTGCATTTTACTGTTTGTCATAAGGTCAAATAATTTTATGTTGCGCTCAAATATTTGGATTAATTTCATGAACTATTCTTCTCCTTCCCTTCTTCCTATACAAGCTCTGTGTACCTTTCACATTAATTCATTTTCCTCCAAATGACATTTCAAGAATTTTATTGTACCAAGACTTACTGGAATGACTGTTCATTTTCCACAGAAAAGACCCATATCCTACCACGATGCACAGTAGCACATTCTAAGTGCTGGACATTATAACCCTCAAAAACTTATGGTACTGTTGTCATTCTATGCAAATTCTCTAACTGTACATTTGAAACATGTACAGCAGTCCCCCTAGCTTCCCTCCATGGATCCCCACTGCAGGAAAGCTATCTGCAAATGTAAAAATGATAAAAAGTGCTCCTATTAATTTCCAACTCTTGGAACCTCCTAAAGTTGCATTCATCATTGTGGACATTTACAGACACTTTCTTTCTTTCTTTTTAAACTAGGAAGGTCAAGAACTAAAAAAAATTATGGAAAGACCTGCTGAAAGGGTTAAACTTTTCCCAACAGCTTCCCTAAGCGGAACTGATATTCTTAGTCTGACTTGAGGATATGGAATAGAAAGGCTGCCAACTTCTGTTGTGGTCAGAGACAGATAAAAGAGATTAATTCATAGCTGGAAGAACCCATGTACAGCATTCTGTGTTGCATTACCCTTTTCACAAAAACATTCAAAATAGGGTCGGATAGTGTGGAAGATAGATATCCACCTAAACTTCTCCACTGTGGGGATTGAGAGGCTTCCTAAGAATAAATACACCAACATCATCATCACATTAAGAGACTGAGCGTGTGTCAAATGTGAAACACTAAGATTGTAATTGTAAAATTCCAGAGGTGGGAATATTACAGGAACAGACCATATATCCATGCTACTAAATAAGGGAAAAGTAAAGAAGCAAAGAGTAGAAGACAAGTGGCTTAGAGGTATAGGGCCTGATTTTGATCTCACACTAGTGTAAATCAGGAATATCTCCATGGAAAACAGTAGGATTATGCCAGTGAAAAATTGGCATGAGGTCAGGATGAAACCCACAGAGTGCACACTCAAGACAATCAGCTCATTGTACTCACTCCCTCTTGTGTGGGGGGGGTTTTGGTTTTGTTTTTTGTTTTTGTTTTTAAGACGATCTCTCTATAGGAAAAGAACTTCATTGTCTGAAGGGGATTTCAAATGACACCCATTTTACTACAGGAAGGGAACAGCCTACAGCCAACCAGTCGCACGCTATAATATAAAAGGATCCAGGTTGTATATTCCTTACAATGTTGTTTTTTTGGGTCAAATTCTGTAGGCCTTATTCATACAAAACTCCCAGTGGGAAGTCAGTGGGACCTTTGCCTGAGTGAGGACTGCAGGATTTGCCCACATGCGATTAAACTAGGAGATGTAGCTAACCCTGTGTAAATATATATATTGAGAGATCATACAACTAGGAATCGCTGGCAATAATGATTGTGGCCCAAATTCTCCACTACGGTAAGTAGGGGGGCCTACTGGCATGAAGTTTGGCCCTTATATCAGGGCATAACAGAATTCCACCCCAACCCCATGCCCTGTCTCTGGAAAGCCCCGGACATGGCTCCTTGCCCTTATGCTGGAGATTTGGAAGCCACTGGCATAAGAAATGACTCCAGTGGAGAGTTCCCCTATTTTCAAGGGGAATACTCCATTGTCTATCTCCAACCTTTTAAAGCCAGTTAGCGCTGCTTGTCCTTAACAGACTAGAGATTCTGGCCTAACATTTCTAAATTAATATAGATAAAGAAAATTAAACTCCATTGTGGGGGACAATCTGCATCAGAAGTGGTTCAATACTCAGGAGAACTGTGTTATCACTGCTCTCTCCTCATTGTGCATGTGTAATTGTGTATGTATGCAACACTACAGGTACAAATTTCCAAGATTTTTTTTGTACGTTTGACCCACATTGCCTATCTTACAGTTGAAATCTAAATTCAAATTCAACAAGATGCTTGTGTGTTCAATATATACACACAAAGAATTACTAAAAAAAACACATTTGAGATGTTACCAGTATGGACTAGATATACACATCTATTTCAGTGTTAAAGCCTCAAAATATGTCTTTAACTATTGATATGTATTTATTTTTTCATACTGCTATTTTTGTAAATATAAATATGTTTTGAATAACCACTTTATTTTAGATGCATGGCAGTAAATGATTTAAAACAAATTTTGAGATTTAACTTCACATCTTCAGCTATATATTGAGATCAAGATACATATTGCTACTTATTTGACATATAAAAATAGTCTCACTAGAGTGAAATGAAGGATCAGATTCTATGCTCAGATCCTCACTGCATGTCTCCCAGTTTTTAAATAATGTATGTGTCTAAGGGGGTGACAGAGGCCTTTGCACAAAATTTGATCCCCTAGAATTTTGCCATCCAACTTGTGCCAGTCTCCACATCAATATGTCTTCCACATCTGTGATGGCAGCTCCCCAAAAAGGGACATTTTTTGGGAAAAAGTGGGGAGGATTTAGCACACCACACAAGTTCTTCATGTTCCACAAGCCAAAATAGACTTATCTGGAGCCAATTTACTGGGTGTAATTTATACCAGACCCTTGCTGGAATAACTGGCACTCTTGCGGCTCCTCAGATGTATAGCCAATAGGGAGCTCTCAGTCTACATGAGTTTTTATTCAAAGATCCAAATACAAAATCCAGCACCCAGAGACAGCATGTGGATTTGTGACACACTCTGAAAGAAGTTGGGCCAATAAATCAACAGATGGATTACATACATTCATAGATTTTCCCAGTTGTGACAGGTATAAAATGGGGGAAAGAATCCATGTTAACATTTAAACAGTATTCTTCAATGAGTAATTAACCCAAATATTTAAAATAAGTTAGTATCATATGTGTAAAATATTTTGAATTTCACTTAAGTATTTTAGAATTATGTAGGCCTGATCCTGAGAGCTGTTGAGCATCTGTAACTTCCCCTGAACTCTCTAAGAAATAAGCAATCTTATTTTGAATTTGCAGAGTCCCAACAGCTTATCTCACACGAATTTATGAGCATGAAATATAATATGCTATACAGTATTTGCCCACATATTTCATATTCAATTTAGGACAGTTCCAGTCATTATATGTCCCCAGCATCACAATTTGTACATTGCCATACATTGCAACCCTTTTGGAAATTCATTGTCAATGAAGTCTCACTCTGCGTTCCTTGCTCCACTATAAACAATGTGAAACCATACAGAGTGATCAAATCCATTAGGTTGATTGGCTATAATAAAATAAATAAATAATGTATTTGTTTAATTACGGGAACCAATTATAGAATAAAAGTCACTCTGGTGTTGAGCTATGCTGCAGCTGAAAAAGAAAGGACTAGGAAATAAATTTTGGGTTACATGGTCAAAATGAGGCACATGCTAGGCATAAAAGATCATATCTATCTCTGCCAGAAGCATAGTTATGGAAACCACAAACAGATCCACACAGAGCAGAATAGAACACACATTCTACTGGCCTCATGGCATGCAGGAATCTTCCACAATTGTTCTTATAGGCCTGGTCCTTCACAAAGGACAGACTCATCCTTTGGGAACCTCAGTAACATTCAATCAGCTGAGCTTAGAACATAACTACCAATGAATCTGCCATCTGTTAGGTACTTATACGCCCCCGTTGCTGCAGTAGCTGAACACCTCACATCATTAGTGCGTTTATCCTCACAGCACCCATGTGAGATAGGGCAGTATTAAGAACATAAGAATGGCCATACTGGGGCAGACCAAAGGTCCACGTAGCCCAGTATCCTGTCTACCGACAGTGACCAGTGCCAGGTGCCCCAGAGGGAATGAACAAAACAGGTAATCATCAAGTGATCCAACCCCTGTCGCCCATTCCCAGCTTCTGGCAAACAGAGGCTAGGGATACAATCCCTGCCCATCCTGGCTAATAGCCATTGATGGACCTATCCTCCATGAATTTAGCTAGTTCCTTTTTGAATCCTGTTATAGTCTTGGCCTTCACAACATCCTCTGGCAAGGAGTTCCACAGGTTGGCTGTGCCTTGTGTGAAAAAATACTTCCTTCTGTGTGATTGAAACCTGCTACCTATTAATTTCATTGGGTGACCTCTAGTTCTTGTGTTATGAGAAGGAGTAAATAACACTGCCTTATTTATTTTCTCCACACCAGACATGATTTTATAGACCTCTATCATATCTCCCCTTAGTTGTCTTTTTTCCAAGCTGAAAAGTCCCAGTCTTATTAATCTCTCCTCATATGGCAGATGCTCCATACCCCTAATCATTATTGTTATCTTCATCCTACTATCCTGGGGAACTGTGGCACAGAGAGGCAAAGTGACTTGCCCAGGCTCATACAGGAAGTCAGTGGCAGAGCAAGGAATAGAACCCACATCTGACAAATCATAATCTAGCACCCTAGCCACTGGCCAGTCTTCCTCTCTGGGGACTCTCAATGAATCCCCCATGTACTCTGTGGCAGGCTGGCCCTTAAGTCTATGGCAAAATACTGGAGTCTGTGATACTCTGTGCAGCAAACTGAAAATTTTACAACAGCTTCACTTAAATTGAGTGCACACTCCATTTAATCTCTGCTCAGCTTTAACTATTCATCTAAGTAGCAGCACCCTAAGGAGTCAAGAATACCCAAAAAAGAAAAAAAATAGACATGAGAATTCAAGTAACTCACTCCAAAGAGATGCAGAAAGGTGGAAAAGGGGAGGGGGCTCCGTTGTTTAATTAAACATTTTGACAGTTCTCTTAAATATATTTATCACATTTTCTAAAATAAGCTGTCATATCTTTGTATCTAAAGTTCATTTTGGTTGAGCTAAAGAGTTTTTATTCTTTACTTCTGTCTTGCTACCCAGCTTCCTCAACCCTGTTGGAGAGAAACTCAGGCTCTGATTCCGCAAAACACATAAGCATATGCTTAACTTTAGGAATAGCTTTAAATGCTTGTCTGAATAGGAATGGACTTTAAAAGCATTCTTAACTTTAAGCATCTGTTAAGTGTTTTGCTGAATCAGGGCCTCAGGATCTAGAAGGGAGAGGATAGGGCTGGATCTAGAACGAGCAGGATCTAGAAGGGAGAGGATAGGGCTGGATTCAGTATAGTCTTTATTGCCACATCCTGATCAACTTGGAATCATTGCTTATTGACAGTATGTCTGCTTTGACCATAGCCGCTGGCTCTCCCTTTTCCTGACGTCCATTTGAATTCTGTTCTCTGGGATTGGCATTGTGTTATGAAGTGCTATTGTCTTGCCACATTTACAATATTTTATTCCAAGTGCCAGGCAAGTCAAGTATCCTCTGGGTGGGGATATGATCCACTGCATCTTCTTTAAAGATTTGGAAATTAATCTCATTTCTTGAAGCTTGCGCTGCTTATAGGTCTTCAGCATACACACACATTGTACATTCTTTTCCACACTCACAGCCTAGAACTCTGTCATTTCTCTAACTGTGTCTAACAGTCTGTGCAATGTAAGCTCTGGTTCTCGAACAGCTATTCTGTCAAGGCTGGTTGATGAACAATGTTACACAATTTGCATCTTGCTCATGACCCAAGTCAACAAACTCACATGTGAGTGCTTGTTAAGAGAATCTGGCCTAAGGTCAGTGTCTCCCCTGGTTCTCGTCTCTCTTACATAAAATATTTATCTTCAGGCAACACCTTCTGTTTACAGATAAATGGAAAATCAGAACATTAAGGGATTTTTCTTTCAAGGAGATCTTAATCTTTGCTAGATATTTTGTTGGGCAGCAACTCAAATGTCTTTCACCTCCTTGCAATAGGCAACTAGTGTAGCAGGTGGGAACCCTGTCATTTTAGACTTCCAATTCAAAGTGCAGTGAACAGAGTCCTGAATGTACTTTTCCATTTCTGCCATTGCTGAGCAACTGTCTTACCTCCTGGATATTAAATGCCAGTGATGAAGATAAAAGGAAAAGCAGCAGGGCATTTGCATTAACTCTTTGCTCTTACTTTTCTCTACCTGTGATTTTATATAGTTTCTTTTAGACTTTTATCTAGTTTATTGCTATCTCCGCCTTAGTTCTATGCACTTTTGTTACTGCTGAGTTTATGAGCTGTTCCCTGGTAAGTGCTTCTAATCAGTGGAGTCAGTGCTCTTCCCATATCAAAGATGGCTGCAGCAGGTTTCCTTAGTTTCATTTGCTTTCAACAAAAATAGGAACTGCACTTTCTGGCATGCAGCAAGCTACTTTTTCAACTTTCACAAGCTCTGCCTGAATACCAGCATACAGAGATTTAACTCACCGCTTAGCTATCCCACAGGTGTGCAAGGTGAAGAAAGAAAGCAGGGACTGTAGACCCAGTGATTCCCTCAAGGGAAAGTGATTACCTACTATTTCCATGTATTTATATGGTACCCATTATCATAGTGTCTGAGTGCCTCCACAGAATTCATGGATTTATCCTCACTACACCTCCATGAGGGCAGAGAAGTATTATCCCTATTATACAGATGGTGAAATTGAGGCACAGAGATGTTAAGTAACTTGTCAACAGCTACATAGGGAGTCAGGGACAGGCATTGAACCTAGTTTGCTTGAGTCCCCGTTTAGTATATTATCCATGATGCCATTCTCCCTTTGTGAGGCTTTGACTCAAAAGAATACTTGAGTATATGCTTAAGTCCTAGTGAAGTCAATTAAGCACATGCTTAAATGCATTGCTGAATTGTGGCCTATAAAATCAGCTCTGAAGCCCCACACATAATACACCTCTACCTCGATATAACACTGTCCTCAGGAGCCAAAAAAATCTTACCGCGTTATAGGTGAAACCACGTTATATCGAACTTGCTTTGATCCACCGGAGTGCGTAGCCCTGCCCCCCTGGAGCACTGCTTTACCACGTTATATCAGAATTTGTGTTATATCATGTTGCGTTATATCGGGGTAGAGGTATAGTTAGAAGCCTGGGATATAGTCTCTTACTTCCTTTGCTTTTCTGCTTTTATAGAAACTTTCTCTCTTTTGTTTTAACTCTTGCAGCTGAGAGTCAAAGAATAAAGCCCTCTAAAGGAAAGTTTGCTTAGTGAGATTTTGTTCTTGTTGTTAGACCAGGTAGCCCACTCCTTCTGCCCACTCCGGATGCTGCTGAATTCTGTTCAAATGGTAGAATCATTTCTGTGCTATTAAATCTGTGTAAGCATTTACTCTGAATCATTTCTGATTCAGCTGCCAAACCTCTTTTATCTGTTGCAATTTCCAATTAGCAGGTGTCATTTGCACGTTGTTTTACATACATTTAAGTTTTTGTAGATTAGCCGTGTGATTCCCAGCTTCATAATAGTTTGAGTCTTATGATTTCCAGGCTTGTTTCAAGAACTGATTCAGCAATAAGACATGATAGGCTCTGAGGATATCGCCATATATCTCAGACAGTGGAAAACATTCAACCTTTGGCCTTATTCCTCAAGCTGCATCCAAGATATAGTGCTATTAGGAAATAACAGGTAGTGTTGCTCTTTTAAAGTTGTGTGTTAAAATGTGGTTTAGTACAGGAAAAAGTAATCTACATTTTTCTGTCAATTCTCAAAATGTTAAGCTCTTAAAATATAATAATGCCCTAGTTTCTAGTAGCACCCACAAACACAAAAGAAGGTATAAACTTTGCCCCCAAAGTTTCAAATACAAAAAAGTAAATAAATTAAGCCTCACCAAGCATTATATAGCTATTTGTAAAAAAGGAAGACCTCCCTGTGCTACTGTTCATATAGACTGGGACAAGGCCCTCCTACAAAGGTAGTAGCAGATCTAGGAATTAGAGCTGGTTGGAAAACTGGAAAAGGGGCTCTACGGAAAATTTCAAATTGTCAACAAAATATTGTAGCCCAAACCTAAAATATTTCTACTCAAAATGGCACTGTGGTGCCTTCTGGGAATTATAGATTGGGTGCCTCGTACTCCATACTCCTATGGGTTGGGGTTATAACTCGCATGATGTATCACTTTCTCCCCTTTTGGAGAGGGGAGGAGGTCCCTGGCCATAGTGCATCACGGGAGATGGGAATCCATAAGCGATGGTTCCCAGTGCTAAAGGCCAGTCAACACTTCCCAATTCACTCTGTAGCTGATCTGTAACAAAATTGGGATGAATCTCCCAGAACCACTGTACCAAAAACATATATATAAGGTAGTATAAAATTCAGATGGGGCACATAACTGTCAAACAAGGATTGAAAGCAGATCAAGTGGCAGCAATATTGCCTAATAATTAGAGTAGCTGTATTTCTTACCAAAGACCGGAAAATAAAACGTATTATGTCTGAAGCCCCCATTGTCATAAGTTTCCCTCAAGAATCTTTCTGCTCTTTCTCAGAAAAGTTGCTTCCCTCCACCCTGTTAGAAATATGCTTGCAATGTTTATGTATTGCATTTATGTATTGTTTGCAATCAAAATGAAACTGGCATGCTGTTGACACAGATCTTTTATGAACAAATGAGACCACAAAAGTAGTTGAGGGATGTCCAATGATAGGAAAGCGTAAACGTTTCCCCAATGCAAGAGAAAAGGTGATCAGCAACAGTAAAAAGAAAAAAAAAGAAACGTTTGATTTTGTTTAATATAGTAGAAAGTGTGAGTAAATGGTGCCACCCATTTATAGGTGAATTCTCTTCTTGATTGCACAGCTATTTTTAACCTTCTTAGTTTCATAGAGAGTCTGGTTAAAACCCTTGTTATGCTTTTTCCACACACTCAAAAATCCATGGACTTTCAGCTTGAGTGATTTATTTTAGATTAAATGGGATTTCTAATCTGAAAGGTGACAAAGAAAAAGTGGCACCTTCTTACCCAGCAGATCTGCTCCTTGTGTGTATTCAGTTTTATCTGCTCATGTTAGTGATTAAACGTATCTTACTATGTTTTAGTCTGTTGGCACTGCAGAGCTGATACAGCTAAGAGGGAGCAAGTTGGATTCTGTCCCTTTTTATGCATTAACAGAACATATGCAGTGCTTCTAACCCCCAAGAATTCAAAAGTCATGAGGCAGGACTCCAACAATCATGCTGTTATCTTAAAAACCCCATGAGATTTTTAAATAATAATAAACTTATGGTTCTTTTTTGTTTTCTAGTTTCTGGGCCTTTAAGGTGCACTCTGGTCATATTTAAAAGTTTCTTTGCAACCCTGAGGGCTAGAAACTTACTGGGGGGTTTGTTTGTTTGTTTGATTGTTTATAAATAAAAGCAGAGATTTTCAAATATTCACTTGACTCCAGTAGCTAGGGCTTTAAGAACTTGTTGCAAGACTTGTGATGAAGTCACAAGAGTGAGCAACATAGTCTAAAAGAACCATTAAATCTGTGCAAACCCTTTGAAGGCACTGAGGTTGCACAGATGTCATTGAGGGCATAATTTGACCTGTAGCACCATCCTTGCCACACAGGCCCACTACCAGCACATATATCTTTGACTCTCCCCCCTCTTGTTTGTAAAGACTAGTAAAGCAAGCATGTCTATGACATGTTACTCAGTAAAGGCCTGCTTCTGCACCCATTGAAATCAATAGAAAAGTTTCTGTGACAGAGACCTTTTGGCAAAAGGGCCCTGTTCTTGACAAACAACTCTAACCTCAGAGCAGACAAAGTCATTGCACCTTAAAAACACATTTTACTGGCTATTTATCCATAAAGGGGAACGTGTAAGGTATCCACAGAAAGCTTATAACTTGTCAAGATTCATAACCATTGCAAGATATATATATATGGATAATATTTAATGAATAATGTATTTATACTGAAAGTATGCTTTATGGACTTGGAGTAGAAATTAGTCACCAGAAGATAATGTGTCTCAGTCAGGACCCCTGGAGGCAAGGGGGAGTGGTCACCCCACTCTGTTCAGCCAGGGATGCAATGCAAGGTTCAATTGTTTAGCCTTGCACACTACTAAGACTTTGAGTGGGAAACTAACACAGGCAATGACAAATAATCAAAACCACTTAAAGGTTAAAAAAAAAAGAACTTTACCACAAGACAGGCATTCACCCTGTCTGTGAATAGAAACAAAAGGCTGTTTTCAGTATAACGTGGAGGAGGGGAAAAGCACCCTGTATCCATTCATCAAGGAAACCCCTTGTAGGGTAGGGGGTGCTTTCATGAACATTTGGAGCCTGGTTCTTGAGCAACCAGCTATCTCTGCATCAGACTGTATTTTGGGGGAGAAAAAATCTACTTTATTAGATCGGAAAGGTAACAATTGATAAGTGTAGACCCAGGCTTACATTTTAGGATTTTGTTTGTATTGCAACCATTTGTTTCCTGCACCCTCTCGTTTCTAGTTAAATCTTTATTCTTTCTTAAATAAACCTGTTTTTGTTTTCTTATAAGTGCTCACTAGCACTGTGTGGTTTAGAGGAGCAGTGGTCTAAAGTCAAACTGGTAAACTGGGTACACTGATCTTTTGGGTGCCGAGGATCTGGGATTTCTGCGTCAGGGGCTGGTTATCATAGGGAACTACTGCCAAGGAACTCAAGGATTGGGTTGCACCTACTGTTAACCTATAAGGTGAAATTAGAGCTGGCATAGCCCAGAAGAGAGTATTTGAGTGCCTAAAAAGGCTGGTGATGTCAGAGAGCTGACAGCCAGCTACTGCAAGTCAGAAACTCTCACGCTCGAGGCAGGGGGTAACAAGGTGGCTCTCAGTTATGGGTACCCCAAGATTCATCGGTTACCTTTGATCAAGTTCATGTAAGTAGCTTATGTTTATTCCAAAGAGAACTATCCAGTGGACAGCACAAATTAGAAAAGGTGAACGTCATACTCTGAAAAATGTATGCCTGCCTGGTGGTTCTCTCTAGACTCTAGATTGTAGAGTCCTGGATAGCAAGGGAAAGTTTACTCACTCTTGAGTTTTTTATTTCCTAAATATTTTCAGCAGATTTGCTTTGAGATAGAAAATTTTAGAGATCGAACAGCCAAAAAAAAAAAAAAATATAATAAAACAAAACTGAAAAGAAAAGAAAAAAAAATCTCACCCTCAAGCAGTTCCATCAAGGGATAAAATTTTAAATCACATCATGTCTCACACCCATTTCTTAGTGTAAAATAAATCACTCGAACAGAGTGCAAGCCAATTTTTACTTTAAAAAATGTTTTGTCCTAAGGCTGTCTTCATGAACTTCAAAAGCACACTTCATAATTACGCTACCTATCAAAGGAAACCCAATATTTCACCTCCAACCTTCCTCCACTTGTGTTATAATTTTTACTAGATAATAAATTATTTTAATTTTAAACTGGTTATTTTCTTGAAATTACATGTCTTAATGTAAAATCAGTTTGTATATCTTTTTAACATATACACCTTAAAGTTATATTTTAGTAGCTTAAGAAATTTCTTCCCCATTAACTCTTGTTTTAGGATTTAATCTTGGGATACCACCATTTTAATTTTATTTTAATACTAGTTTCTTTATTTTAAGAATCAATTTATTTTGGCAAGTTTCTTGATTTTAGGAGGTGCAGAATTTTTTTCTCTTTTTTGGCAAGAGTGTTCCAAGATATTTAGTTTTGGAGGCACCAAGGTGTATTGGGTAAACATTTGTCCTTCACAAGCATTCTGTTACAAACTACATAAAATACAGGAGATCTGAAAAAATATGGGATAATATTTAAAACATGAAAAGACACTATTGTACACATATACACATGCCTAAAGAATATGTTTTATTTGTGACTCTAACAGGGCTATGATGGTGATTAGCTCTGTCTAGTATGCATACTCTTTAACCCTCTGTCCCTGCAAATGTATTCAGCTAGACTAGGCACAGGATCATCATAATACACAAAACCGCTATAATCTTATTTCCATAAAAGTGAGTGTTCTACTATAAGAAAGAAGCAAGGGTCTGTTACGTACATGAGTGTGGTGACTAAGGTTTCAATACAGCAAAATACTCAAGAGGGTGCTTGATTTAAAGCATATCCCATTGACATCAGTGGGGCTACTCACAGTTTTAACATCAAGCACATGCTAAATTGAATATGCAAATCTTATTAAATGGTAGAAAACACCAATATACCAGATAAAATATCTAAATCCAACACTCTTCAAAACTGTCACATGTAGGAACTCTGCTGCAGGACCAGCTGCAACAGGTTGAAAAGTCTTCTGCCACAGCGGGACTCTGGTCAGGAAGCACTGAGGGGGGGGGGAGAAGGGAAAGAGTTTCTCCCCTCCTCCCCCCAAGTCAATTCACTTTGGAAGCTTCAAAACAACAACATCAACTTGATGAACTCACTTACTGCTGATCAAACAATTCTGCCCTTGAGAAATACATCCCCCCAGAAATGTCTTAGGGATTCCTGGTTAGGACTTTTGGGGCAGGAAAGGGGGAAGAAAAACTGTCCCCGGAGTCTCCATTCCAGGTTTTACATCAAGCCCAGTGCATGCAGGACAGGACTGCATTCTGGGTGACTATTCATATAATGTGTATGTGATCAATAAAGTTTGGAAGACTGGTTTCCAGGGCCTGATCCAGTGTTCATTAGTTTTACAAAAAAGATGGGGTGAGGGTTATCTCCGTTTCTGTAGACTAGTCACCTAACAGAGCTGAGCTAGTGACACCAATAGACTGAGTGCACGTGTGCCTCCAGGATCTCTTCCCTCCAGTCTGCCATACTTTGTCATGCTGCCCTCCTCCTGCCCCTCCCCACAGTCTTTCCAAGTGCAGAAAGCCCATTTTGACGTAAGTCCTTGAATCAACCCTCTCTGCTCCAGACAAAGTCAAATCCACATGAAGTCAAACATCTTCCTTAACTACAGGCAACACTGTGAATGGTAAGCTAGAGGCAGCCTAGATATACTACCGGCACAAGAGAATGCAAGAAAAGCAAATCACTCCCATTTCAGGCAGCGTTAAGGATGATAGACTCATCTCAATATATACATTATGGAGTTATGTTCACAAACCCTAACTCATTGAAATGAGTTTTGTTCCTAAATCTCTTTGTATGTTTCAAAGTGTGTTAATGAAACATGAACCTTGTTTCTTGTCTTTCCCTTGTAGCACAACCCACCCATCTCCTGAGCAAGCCACTAGGTTCTAGCTTAATCTTGTCACAAACATCATAGGAACAAAGCTTACAAGGACATTGCATTTTTCCTTTAAGATGCGATTGGGTGGGGGGGGGGGAAGGAGGGAGAGACAACAAAGGATAGAGAAAGAAAATTTGTAGGCATGCTTCTCCAACAAAAAATGGTGAATGGGGGCAGAGAGAATAGAGTTGATCCCTTTGACATTATGAAGGCATCCAAAAAAGATATTTTTTACAATAAAAAGCAAAGCACAGAACCTCTTTGAATGTTTAAATTTTATTTCCGGCAGTTATCATCATCTAAGGAGCAGCATGTTTTCTCTTGAGTCTGGCATAGCCACTGGCTGAAGCAACAGATGTATCACACTGATGATACTGAAGAAGGGAAAAACATCTGTCTGTAGGAGCTTTTTTTGACTCGGAGGACTGAATGTATAAGCCTTATGGGAACCCCACACACACTTGTAATCCTAATTTATTCATTGTTGATTTATTTATATACCTTTATTCAAAAGCCTCGGGTATACAGTAGTGCATGTAGATAAGTTTTAGTATATAAATTAAATTTGTTCCCTATTTTAAGACAATGTCAAAGATTTCTTTTAAACTTAGGATACCTGTAAAGCAGTGTGTTAGATGTCTAATCTATTGAAGCTAGCATCTGATGTTTTATAATATATACACTGCCATCTAAAATGCCTAGCGTATTCTCTAGCACATCTGTGGTTCAATTAAAGTGAAAAATTAAAATTCAGGTCAGCACACAGCAGCAATAGCACATTTTGATGTGAGGTCAGTATTGGTCACTCATGTACTCATTAAACAGGTTAATCAATTTTGTGCAGTAAAATCACCTTAGTGCAGTAAATATGATAGAACTAACCAAAAATATATTTAATTATCATTGCTCTGAAAGCAATGGCAAATAAAACAGCACTGCTTGTTTGATATATGAATATTTCTTCTTTTAGCCACAACAGAGCTAGAAATCAAAGTTCTGGAGTTTTGATTGTAAAACTGGTTTATGTCATGTACAGTTGCTATTACCTTGCTTGAGTTTGTATGCACACATGTATCTTGCTTAGATATAGTGGCTAAGCCCCATTATCTGCCATTCAGCTCTGTGCTGGCATAGGAGACCACTGCACAAATCTAATTGACTTTATACATGGTGATGATATGCATGTGCAGCAATGGGATTATACACCTCTGATGACCTCTCCCCACACTCGGCACATTTATCTATCTCAGCCAAGCCTACTTTTTAACATCCCAAACATTTGCTGTCTGAAAGCTGCTCAACCACTAAATAAAACCAAAACACCGCAATAGCTACAAGAATGTTTCCTTCTGTTGTCTAAATGTGGGATTCTTCCTGACCTTGAATAAATTAAACTGGTCTGAGTCCCAGAACAGGTTATATTCATTGCTGCACCAGCGATGAGCTTAAGGTCCAATATCTCCTAAACTTTGCTCTAGATTCCCAGCTTCTCAGTGGGGGACACAACACTTGTTTCTTGATCTAGGAGGCCAGAAGTTAGACTTCAGCTGGGATTTGGGAGCTAGACACCCAACTCCTGCTAAAATGCAGTGAGTTAGAGACTTGATCCTTCACTATTTAAGTCAGTGGTGAGTGTACCATTTACTTCCCTGAGTGCAAGATCTGGTCATGGGTACCTAACTTACATAAACTCCTTTCAAACTCCAAGTCTTAAATTGTATTGTTATAGATTGAAAAGGCTGTTTTAGGTAATATTTACAGGTTTTAGAAACATTAGTTATAATTGTCTTCTTGCAATTCTGTGCAGTACTTATACTTGGACTTATAGTACTAAGGGAGCGTGGCTTCAGAGGCAGAGCCTCCAGAGGGATTTAAAAAATAGTCCCAGTGAAAGTTTTAATCTCTTTCAGAAATGTTTGAGATATTGTTTCTGACCAAAAACGCTCTTAGACACATTAACATATACAGATCTCTACACACTTTAATATGGGTCTTGTAGGACTAAGTTAAGGTGAGTTAAAGAGTATTCTACATTGCTCCTGCTGCAGCTGTGCCTGAGGAGGATTTAAATCCGGCCCTTACATTGAATCTCGAATACCAACACTCCATTAACATGTTGGTATTTTCTGGTAATCCCCACAGCAGTTACTGACTGCATTCACAGTCTAACGGAAGGCCAGTCCAGATTATATCCCTTTACTCCTAAATTACAGGAAATCCTACTTTGACTATTTTACATTCCCATTTGTGGGGCTCTTGCAAGCCAGAAATACATAAGATTTCATTGTCATTCAAGATCGATGCTGATCCTTGACGTGACTAGCACGAGGTGCTCATATAGCAAAAACTTCTTCCCAACAGCCCTATGTGACAGTTTGCATTAAATTTCTCTTCTAAAATAAATACAATAATGTTTGAAAGTAACAGCACCATTCTACTATAGAAAGAGAAAATTCTCTGTCAGCATAGCAGGAGAACTGGCTTGGGCTTTTCTGCTAAGTGAATGTAGATAGATGAACTATTTCTTTCCCATTAAAGTTATTGTCATCAAGTGTAATGAGAGAGGAACAAAAATAAATGGAAACATATTATTGGGCCTTAGTAGACTTACAATTTGTTGATTCTTTTTATACATATCCACGGAGTATTCCATCTTTATCCTCCCAAGTCACTCAGAATAACACATCAAAGAGCATGTTTGCATTTCTATAATAGATAACAGCATTGACACAAGCTTCAGGGTTCAGACAAGTTACAAACTGAATTAACAACCTCACATATTTATAAACTATAAATTGAGCCTAGGAAAATCCAACAAGGTGAAATAATAATTTTAACGCCTTTTAGAAATCACTTTTTCACAGTTAAAAATATTAATTCAGGTGGATAATGCATCATAATTTTATTTTCTAACAACTCTGATTCTGTTGCAAGAGTCAAACAATAGCCCTTGTTTCTATAGGTCACAGAAGCACCAAACGTTTGAACAAGAGGGTTGGTGACTGAATCGTCGCTCCATGACAGAAGTGAACTGTTACTGATCTAAACCTGTGCCAGCTGGCCCATTTTGAGGTGAAATAAAACCTCTGCCCACTCCTCACCTACCTGTATAGAATGGGAAACAGCAGCCCCATAAAGGCAGCTCACCCCACTCTGCTGAGACAAACAAGGCATGTAGCCTATATCGAATAAGGAACAATCTTGCCCGTAACTTCTATAGCACTTTCTACTTGATAATCTGAAAATGCTTTCACACATTATAAGTTATACCTCATAAGACTATCCTTCCTTAAGTTATTACCTGTTTTATAAACCTGGATACTGAGGCAGAGAAAAGGCCTAGTTTTCAGATGAGCTACGCAGCCACTGCTTTTATCAACGTCAAAGGGGCAGTCCAGCCACTGGGGACTCCCTGCATTTTATATAGCTGCTACAATGGCTCTATACCACTTTCCTTCACAGTGCCTGGTACAGTGGGTATGAAGAGACAAGGGCCAGAAAGCACAATGTAACTCCTTCTGTTCTTGGCTGCCAGAATGGCCTCTTGAGGCTACAGGCAGCCAAAAGCAAATTTGGGCAGCCCTAAGGCCCTAGAGCTACCTTTCTCCCACATCCAGGTCTTGGGCTAGGCAGAATCCATCCTACCTGAGAACTTAAGCCACAGTTTTGGTGTTAATAGACATTTCAGTGTGGCACCAGATCTTGCCAGAACAGATGCAAAATCTGCAGACATATGTCCACTGCCACAATGATCAACACAAGATCCAGGAGTCCTACACATGCCTATCACAACTTAAGTTGTACCTCATACAACCAGACAACTAGATAATCGCTATGCTCCCGAATGAGTTCACACAGGAAAAAGATAATCATCACATCACATATGGGTGAACACTTTTCACAAAGCGATCACTCTGTATCTGATTTATTAGTCCTCATCCTCAAAGGAAACCTGCACAACACTTTCAAAAGACAAGCCTAGGAGCTTAAATTCATAACTTTGCTAGACACTAAAAATCATGGACTTAATAATGACACTGGATTTATGGCTTATTACAACAATCTGTAGCCCACTAACCTCACTTTTTGTTCTATGAAAAGGGGTGTTAACAGGCCACTTCCCCTTGAACTGTCCTTTATCATATGTGCTCACTACTTATGCTAAACTATTTGTTCGATCTTGTATTGAGCTGTGACATTCTCAGTACCTGTCCCAGGCCTGAAAGAGAGCTCTGTGTAGCTCAAAAGCTTGAATCTCTCATCAACAGAAGTTGGTCCAATAAAAGATATTACCTCACCGGTTTTGTCGCTCAAATATCCTCTCAACAGCCCTGCATATGTCAGTGTGAAGTCAAGTTAAAAACAAATAAACATGAATCATTCAGGCAGTAATTCCCTGCACAGCCCATTAACAACATAACATACATAAGGCTGGTCTTCACTACCGTGCTACATTGGCACAGCTGTATCAATGTAGTGCGCCTGGTGAAGACACACTACATTGACGGAAGAGCGCTCTGCCCTCAACGTAATTACTCCCCCCCCCCGCGGGGGGGGGGGGGGGGGGTTCAACCCCTGAGGGACATAAGTTACATCGACTTAAGCAGTAGCATAGACAAGTCCATAAAATCAGAAAGGAAAACAAGGAATACAGAGGAGTCAGTGTAAGGTGTTCATGTATCTTCACACATTTAGTTTAAAAGAGCAATGAAAACCTCAGAGCAGAAACATTTTCTGGATCTTAATTACCAGCCTGGGAAATCAATTCACAGTCAATATTCCCCAGGAAACATCCTGCACTGGGATTATTATTACTTAACATGTGCAAAAAAAAAAAAGAGAGAAAAAAAATGGGAGACATCTTTTATGAAAGGATAAAGTTTGTAAAGGTGTAATATTTTAGACAGATGGCTTTATATAGAAATTTTTTTAAAAGAACAATTTACTAACCTTTATTCAGAGTAGATCCCACTTTTAAAAACTGATATGTCCTGTCTAGGAGTTGACAATATGTTCCATATTTGAATACTCACAACAGCAGCTAAGCATACAACATATACATTTACAGCCAGATTTTTAAAGGTATTTAAGCATCTAAAGTTGCAAGTTGTTGCCTCGTGGGACTTTCAAGGCATGTAGCTGCCGAAGATACTTAGGCACCTACTGGCATTTTCAGGAGTGCTTATCTGCATCTTTAGGCAATTAAATATCTTTTAAAATCTGGCCCTTAATTACTCTTGACTTGAGTATTCAATTATAATAGTTTGATAACCTATTATCCAATTATTACCATTTTTGAAAATTGGGTTTACTCTTTCAGAAATAGCTACCCCTGCTGTACTATTTTACCTTATAGATTCTACTTATATTTTTTTCCCCCTAGAAAGTCCTCCAGGAAACAGAATACACGAAGAAACCACTGCACTATCTCTTGGTGGCCTCCAGTATTGTATTAACAGAATGGCGTAATAGTTCACTTAAATAGAATATCATTAGATTTTTTAAATGATCATTGATACTCACTTTATTTTAGTTACAAAAAGAAACATTTTTCCCTGTTATGTTTCTAGCTTCCTGAGCCTACAATTACAAACTGTTGAGAACTCTTCCCCACCCCAAAAAACATGTCCCGCTTGATAGAGTGGAGAGATTCTACACCAGATGAAGTAAATACACTAAAAGTCCGTTGTCTGGTTACAAAGCTCTCCTGTGACATGTTTGTGGAGTTTCTCTCCACTCTTTAAACATGACCTATTCTTGTCCACTCTTATCACACTAGTAGGTATAGGGATGGCATTAGGATTTTTGGGAAGAGTCAGTAAAATGATTCTAGCTACAATGGTGGCAGTCAAGTTCTGTCAACTCTCTGCATGAATTTAACTCAGCAAACCCTTAGCTCTGCTGGCAGAGAAAGACAGAGTAAAATAGGAAGAAATATTAAGGTAAAGGTGCAGAGAAACTTCCCACTGGCTAGATCATGTCTAAATACAAAGAAAAATTGGAGGGAATGGGTCTTTTGCCACCCCAGAGAGCTCTGCTCCAGTGCTATAAGCATCAGAAATCTGTTATCTTCGGTGATGAAAACCCCACAGACAGCATCACAGAACAGATTCAACTATCATCTCCTTAGATTCACTCCAAAGCAAGCTAGATGACATTATCATATCCCTTTTCTGTCTTGAGAAAAGTAACACTAACCAGGTAAATCAGCAAGTTGGACAAGTGAGTTCAGTTTTTGGAGAGACACACAGCACTGAACAGACCTTCAGAAAAGGAGCAAGGAACCTCAGCATATAGCTGTAAGACTAAGGGAGTTGGATTATACAGGTGGAGGGATATGAAAAATAGTCCCAATCACATTTTCAAAAACTCTGTAAAATGGAAGTTTCCAAACTGTAGACCATTGATGTTCTATAGGGAGCTGGTTGGTCATATGTTGCTGACTCCTATTTATTTCCAGCTCTGAAGTGCATTAAAATAGGTTAATACATTAAGTACTCTCTGTACAGCACTTTTTCATATAAGTAATTGTGTTCATCAAGGGATGCTATGAAATTGCATATGGGGTAGTAGCTTGGGAAATCTTGAATGGAAGGGAAAGGCCCACAAGATACTCCATTAAGATACAGTGCATACTATGGAAAGGTTTGAGATAGGGCTGTCAATTAATCTCGGTTAATACATGCAATTAATACAAAACAAATTAACTAGATTTAAAAAATAGTCACGCTTAATTGCAGTTTTAATGGCAATGTTAAACAACAATAGCATACCTATTTGTATTTATTATAAATACTTTGGGGGAGTTTTCCACATTTTCAAATATATGTATTTCAATTACAACACAGAATTCAAAGTGTGCAGTGCTCATTTTATATTATTATTTTTATTACAAATATATTTGCACTGTAAGAAAGAGAAACAAAAGAAATTGTACTTTTCAATTCACCTCATACAACTACTGTAGTGCAATCTCTTTATGGTGAAAGTGCAATTTACAAATGTTGATTTTTTTTGTTACATAATCGCACTCAAAACCAAAACAATGTAAAACTTGAGAATCTACAAGTCCACTCAGTCCTACTTCTTGTTCAGCCAATCACTAAGACAAACAAGTTTGTTCACATTTATGGGAGAGAATGCTGCCTAATTCTTATTTGCAATGTCATCTGAAAGTGAAAACAGGTGTGTGCATGGTGTGATACAGTAGGGCCAGAGAGCAGTGGGAAGTGGTAGAAGGGAAGTATATAAACCCTAAGTTAATTAAGGCGTGGTTCCCTGTAGACTAAGGAGGGTTGCTACAGGTTAACTGGAGCACCTGTAATCAACTAAGGCCCTGTTAGAAACCTAATAAACCCCCCCTGCTTCAGGGAGTCAGGAGAGAGGACTGTAGCTTGGAGGTGTGCTGTGAGACTTGGAAGAACAGAAAAATGGAGTAAGGGAGACCCTGCCCTAGCAGGGGAGGAACATTCCCTCCCCCAGTGTTTAAGGACTGAAGGTACCCCACCCAAGGGGAAAGAGGGTAAGAACCTGCAGGGGTTGAGAGGGGCTGGGACTCAGAGTGAGGAGCAAACCCAGACCCCTCCCCTGCTTCCCTCCTTTACCACCTTCCTGGGCCACTAGTGGGGCCCTCAGTGCCCCCAAGAGCATGGGTAAGGGGTGGCATTTTAGCCCCCCACCACCAAGAAAAGCGCAGGACCCACCATACTATATCGACCATCTTGTCACAATGACTAAACATTCATATGTCCCTTCATGCTTTGACTTGTAGACGCTAAAGTTTTACATTGTTTTATTTTTGAGTGCAGTTATGTAATTAAAAAAATCTACATTTTTATGTTGCACTTTCATGATAAAGAGATTGCACTACAGTACTTGTATGAGGTGAATTTGAAAAAATACTATTTATTTTGTTTCTCTTTCTTACAATGCAAATATTTGTAATAAAAATAATAATATAAAATGAGCACTGTACACTTTGAATTCTGTGGTTGTAATTGAAATACATATATTTGAAAATGTAGAAAAACAGCCAAAAGTATTTATAATTAATTTAAATTAGTATTCTATTATTGTTTAACATGGCAATTAAAAAGGCGGTTAATTGTGACTATTTTTTAAAATTGCTTGACAGCCCTCATTTGAGAACTTCTGCACCAAAATATCTCTAAAGTAGAGTTTTCAGTAAGATACGTTGGATATATAGAATGCCCAACAATATGATGTAGCATAAAGGTTTTAAACAATGCTCATCTGGAGTACTCTGTACAATGCACAAGCAACCTTGCTACCTGTGAGTAATACAGACAGCCCTCTACATGGTCATATGCCTAAAACAACCCAACAGATTTAAGTTTGTGCAGAACAGAGTGGCCCACTTATGCTCCATGATCTGCCATGAATACTTACTGTTTCTTCTAGATTGAATTTAAGGTGCTTATTTTGACCTATCTACAAAGCCCTAAAAGGCTTGGGAGTTTCCTATTTGTCACAGCTGTGGTCAGCAGAGGTGCATGAGCTGGATCCCACCGAGTTTAAAAGAAGGGGCCTACTGGTACAGCATTTTCCGTGAGCATTTACAGCTTCAGAACAGTCTTTCCCTCCCAGTCCAGAATAGCCCAGGTCTATTGACAGTCAGGGTATGTGACAAGGAGGCTCTATTTGCAAAGGCTGCTGAAGAGATGGGCTGTTGAGGCGTGAATTAGGTTTGTGGGAACAGAAAGAGAAATTGTGTGGTTTTAGCTGTTTAATTTGATTAAGGGGATTATGTCAGGGGTGCCTAGAACCCTGGCTAGGTGCCTTTTTTTAGTTTATGTAAGTCTAAATAAAATAAAACTCCCATATTCCTGCCAATAAATCCTTCACATCACACTATCATCTCTCTCTATAGACAGACATACACTATATTAAACAGATGGTGGATTTTCTACAGAAACCCTTTTAGGCTGAGTAAATGTGGTTAATTGTGTAGCCCAATCTGACTACACAAAGGGCTGTTTTTGTACACAGTACCTTGCACTGATGCAGAATGTTGCATTTGAAAGGAAGGGAAACTGAAAATAAAATGGCCTTACTAGAGCTTTGTGCATTGCATTGCTGCTACCTGAACTGACCTCAGTCAGACATGATCAAGCAGTAAAGACAAATAAAACACCTGGTTCATCAGCAGCCCTCCCAGGTTTTGAGACTCTTCCACTCTTTTCCCATTAGGAAACAATAGACTGTAAAGCCCTCATTTATTCTCAGTTTGGTTGCGTTTGCTTACTTCAAAAGAAAAGTCATTTGAAAATAAGTGTATTGTGCATTCAGGTTCTTTGAAGTATTTCCCTAGTCCTGTACTTTCATATGGTATGCACGACAAGTGCTGGTGCTCAAATGGGGGATCTCCAGAGATATAATGTCACTCTTCTTAGGCTAATGATGTAATACAGCTGAGAGCCTTAAAAAATCAGAATAAAACAGAGTCGCATATGTTGACTTGAACCGGCTGTGTAGAACAGGCATGGAGCATTGCAAGTGTAAGCACAAGGGACAGAGAGTGCAAGCAAACCTGATCCTGCATTAATGAGCGTGCTGCTGCACAGTTGCCAAGTTTCTCTAGTCTCAGTCCCATTATTCTAGTAGTAAGAATAATGCCTAAAAGGAGAGCAAGCAGATAAACACTTCAAGCCTAACTGCGCAACTCTTACGCGGGCTGGGGAGCACGTCTTCACACAAGTAGTACTGCTGTAGTGAAAAAGACTACACACAGGAGTAAACTATTCACCAATGTGCATATAGGTGGACAGAACCAGGCCTGTGCAGTAGGATAGTACAGCAGTGTCCCTGTGCTGCACGCCACACAAAAAGTTGCAAGATCAAAGACTTAAATTGGAAAGTGGGGATTGTCTCATCTCTTTACTAATCATACACTAATTTAAAAGTAGAAGGAGCACTCAACACCTTTCATTTCTGTTTTGGGACAATTGGGCTTTCCATTACCATAAAAAAAAAAATGGAGAGATAAAATTCAATAATCCTAAAGATGAGGGGCTAAATCCTGATTTCAGCCTGAGTAGGAACTTCAATAGGAGTTTTGTCTGAATGGAGTCCAAGACCCCAATTCTGCTTTGTTGAAGACAATAGAAGTTTTGCCATTGGCTTCAGTGGAAGCAAGACGATGCCTTAAGGAATTTCAGGATCCATTCTCCTAAGCCACTGTCTTGGTTGCAACAATCTTCACCTTGCTATTATTATTTATTCTTTGCATTTCCATTGCATCCAGAAGTCCTAATTAGGATTGGGGTCCCATTGTGCTGGTTACTGTATACACAGGCGCAAGAAAGACATGGTCCTGCTCAAGGAGCTTACACAAGGAACACAGAGTGAAATTTTATTTTTTAGCACACAGGGTCACTTCTGGAGAGTGCAGATATCTCTTCCTTCTAGTTTAACCTGACAGACTTAGTGCTATTGGCCCACACTGTGGCCACCTTGTGTTGGTCTGCTGACATAAGTAGGCCTCTAACTTGGCAGATCTAACCAGCATGGATTCATCATGCTTGGGAGAAGCTTTTGGTGGCATAGGGCCACAACAGCAGCTCCTACACCAATCATCTTCACACACCCACCATTGCATCAGCATCGCGGGTGTGGCCAGGAAAAAGAGGAAGTGTCTGTGGTGTCCTTTAACCTTGGTGATCCCCAGATGCAGGAACATCCTTTGGCCAGTGTAAAGTAGAGCAGCACTGAGGCCGCTTTCCTTTGCACTGGGTACTGAACCAGCAGCGGGACAGCCTCAGGACTAGGAGTATGTGAAGACAGTTTAAAGCCACATTTGCTGCCCCTCCTGAGCATTGCACAGACATAGCTTGGGATCCAGCAGACTTCAATAAGAGTATGATTAGGCTCCTAAAACCATAAGCAAAGATTAATTTTAGACTCTCTGAAATATGTACCCACTAGTTCTTCAGTATCCTTCCTATTGGAAGCTTACAAACTAGATAAGATAAATTGTACTTCCTATGAGGTTCATGATGAAATTTCAGTGGCCTAGTATAGTGTGAAGCTGCATAGGAAATTTCAATGTAATATTTAAAATAATTTTAGCAAGTTTAGGGCAGATCCTACAAAGTGCTATGCCTCCTCAACTTTCACTGACTTAAGCAGGAGCTGAGGATGCCAAACACCTTACAAGACTGGACCTTTAAATTACCAGAAAATTAGTTGTCAAAGATTTAAATTTTGTTTGTCTTTTTCTTTGGTTAAAGGATAGACAGTGGTTGAGGGACTGATTCTGTCACTCATACTCACACTGAACAGTACTTTAAGAGTAGTTCCATTGATAGGGTTACCATATTTAAAAAATAAAAAAAGAGGACACTCTACGGGCCCTAGCCCCGCCCCTTTCCCACCCTGGCCCTGCCCCTTTCCCACTCCCGGCCCAACTCCGCCCTTTCCCCACCCCTTCCCCAAAGTCCCCGCCCTAACTCCCCCTCCTCCCTCCCAACCATGTGAATAGGGCTGCCCGAGCGCTACTGGCTTTACAGTTTGCTGGGCAGCCTCCAGACCTTGTGCCCCCGGCCGGCGCTTCCCCAGCGCAGCGGGAGCCCAGGAGGGGAAGCGCCCCGCCGGGGGCGCAGGGTCTGGAGGCTGCCCGGCAAACCATGAAGCCGGTAGCACTCGGGCTTCAGGCAGCCCCCATGCCTCCGGACCCTGCGCCCCCGGCCGGGCACTTCTCCTCCCCGGCTCCAGCTGCTCTGCTCCAGCGGCGCAGGGTCCGGAGGCACGGGGGCTGCCCGAAGCCGGTAGCACTGGCTTGGGCAGCTTGGCTCTTAAACAGAGCCGAAGTCTGAGTCCGGGGAGGAGCAGAGCAGCCGCAGGAGAGGAAGTGCCCGGCTGGTATTTTTCCCCGGACATGTTCGGCTTTTTGGCAAGTCCCCCTGGACGGGGTTTGATTGCAGAAAAGCCGGACATGTCCAGGAAAAAACGGACGTATGGTAACCCTATCCATTGATATCAGTAGGATTATTTCCAGAGTCAGGTACTACTCCACATGGTTACAGGTAGCAGAATCTGGCAATGAGAAAGGGAATAAGCTTATCCAGAGAACACCTGTAACAACATAGTACAGTGGGGATTCAAACATCAAAAATTAAAGCAGCAGGAAGAAGGCCAGTAGCAGCAGTAACCAAAGCAGCAACTTTTATGAGGCTGAGCTATAGCACTAAGTGATGCAAGCCAGGTGTCTGTCTTATTGCTCTTGTATCAGTTCACATAACAGTGAATAAAAGGGTCAAAAAGGAGACTGGCCACAGATGGGAATATAACTGTCCCAGAGAGTTGTTTTGCTACTTCTGCAAGGGATGTTGTTGCACAACCCTGATTGGTTTTTTTATTTTTATTTTTATTTTTATTTTAAAAGAAGTCCCCTGTGGCACTTTGGGCAAAACCCTGCTGCAGCATTTTCTTGGGCAAGATTCCCATTGATATGGAAGTTTTGCCTAAGTAAGGAGTGAAGAATGCAAAACGTGGCCCTTAACTGCACTGCTCCTGACCCCATTGAAATTGGTAACAAAATTCCCACTGCCTTCAGTGGAGCAGGACAGTTCCTGTCCTTGATTGTAACCCTCTTACTGCTTCTAAGGACACAGGAATGAATTCTGACAGATGCTGAGCACTTGCAACACCCACTGGCACTATGGTGTGAAGACTTGCATGTCTCTTCATGGCAGTGCCTGGCATTCCAGGGTCTTCTCATCTAGTGCCCCCTACCAACAGCAGCTTTGGCTCCACAGTGATGTATTTCTTGTGAGTCAGCCCTCTAGACAACTCATTCTTAGCCTCCCCCAAGACAACAGAACAGTGTCATCAATGTTCTCTGGTCCAAGATGGAAATCAGCATTCTTTTCTTCAACTGCTGTCTGAAGAACTGTGGACAATCTTGAAATGTTCCATTTCTTTCCATCTATTATTACAGCAGAATCTCCTTGGATTTCTGTTATCTGCAAAGGACCTGAATATCTTGAACATCCTTTTTGACTCAGTAGGACAGCTTCACACAAACAAAATCTCCAATTTTAAATGTGAGATTTAGTACCTTTCTTACAATCTACATACTGTCTGTATTTCTTCTGTTTGTTCTTAACATGTCCACAAATAGTTTCATTGGAAGGTTTGGTTGAAAAAGTGGTGGAAATTGCCTGTTTTATCTCATTAAACTGTTCTTGCATGCTTCGTCCCATTCAAACCTGACTTCCTTTTTTAGGAGATGACACAAAGGAACTATTTTCATAGCAAATCACTGTGCAATCTTTGAATAGTACTTGCACAATCCCAAGACAGATCAAAGTTTATTCTTGTTGTCAGACTCTGGTGCATCAGAAATTACTTTCACTAGGTCTCATTTTGGTTGTATACTGTTCTGAAAGATCGTATGTCCTAGATATGTCACTGAGTCAATACGGAATTGATATTTCTTCTTGCTGATAAGTCCATGTCGTTGAAGTTTTTCTGTAACCTATTTTAGAATGACATCATGTTCAGATTCATCTTTGTCATACACTAGAATATCATCTTGAAAGTAAGTGATACCCTCTGTCTCTCTAAAGCATCATTCTTTGGAATATGGATGCTGCAGAGGTTAACCCAAAAGGTATCCATTTGAATTGGCACAAACCTTCTGGTGTGATGAAAGCTGTGTACTTGAAGGATGTTTCCATTAAGGGGATCAGGTATTAAACTGAGCATAAATCAAGTATAGTAAAGACTCTTGCCTCCTTCAAGGTGAGAAGCACTTCATTGATGTTGGGTAGAGGCTGACAATCCACAACAATGTTGGAGTTTAGATCTCTCAAGTCTACACACATGCAGATAGCACCATTAGGTTTCCTGGTCAGAACAACAGGAGAAACCCATTCTGATGAGTCAACAGGCTCAATGATATCTCCTTTGCATAGATGCAGAACCTCCTCCTTGAGTAACTGTCTCAGTGCAATTAGTATGTTTCGCATTTTATGGTGTACAGGCACCACATAGTTTTTTTAGCTGTATCTTGTGCTTGAACTTTTTTCCAACACCTATGGTATTGGTGAAACCTTCTGGAAAGTCAGAGACAATTCCTGGTTGTGGTGTTTGCAGAACAGGTCCTGTACTATTTGGATCTAATATCATCTGAAGATCCCTTTGATGATTCCATCCTAAAATAGAAACTCTCTTTTATGCTACGTAGATTTTCCCTTGGGCTTTTTACTCAAGGGTAGCTGTAAAATGGGGATGGGAGATCCACCAAACCTTCCAGGGTATATGTGTGGAGGAGACAAGTCAGGTTGGGAGCTGGCAAATAGCACAGTATAGAGTTGGTTGGGAATTATAGAGTAAGGCGAAACAGAACCCACTAACATCCTCATCTCATGGCCCTTGACTCACACTTGGCAGTGTGGAGTGGTGTACTGATCTGTACATTCAGAACACCGTCAGCATTCAGTTCGCCTTCGTCCTCATCTGTGAGAACTCCAGATACAACAGAAGGATAATTTCATTTCCCCAAATCAGACTAACTTAAGCAGGTTAGTTATTGGTTCCAGGAGACAAGCTTCTTGCAGACTGTAAACTCTTTGGGACTGGGGTCTAGGACAGTATCCTATCCTCAAAGGTTTTAGGCCTCTAACTCCCCCAGGATTTGGGACCTATCTGTATAGCACCTCACATACTATTGACACTATCCAAATATGTTAATAAATTAGCATCCACATAGCAAACACCACAGGTGAGGCTAGGAGTGAGGAACTGGAAGAACATACCACAGTTGTCAGAATGCTTTAACCACAAATTCAGCTAAATGGGAAAAAAAAAAAAACAGGTAGACATCCAAGAACTTTTTAAAATAAAAGTTACTCAGCCCAAGTCTATCAGAGCTGCAGAAAACATTGTGTCTAAAAGCAAAGAACCCATAAAAATTATGGGTACCTGTATACCTTGTACATCGGAACTTTTTTCCAGAGTATAAATAATATTTCTAAAACAGCCTCACTCTAAAATCCACATGCAAAAACTCCTTATGCGCTGGGTTATACTAAACTATAAACTACCTTAAAAATGCAACATAAATTAAAGAATTAACTATTCATAACTCCCAGTAGAGAATCCAATAATTAATATATAGTTTAATCTACAACTTTCACTATCCTTATGCAGCTCTAGCACTTTGGCCTGAAGCCCCTTTGTTTTAATTGCTCTTGCTAAAGATAGAATTTTTCTAATGCAAAATAATCTGGTGAATTTGACGTCTGTATCTGGGCTAAACTGGGAGTTCACAAGAGGAAAAGAAAATAGCTCAAAGTATTGTGAAATCTACTTGCATTAAAAGAAAAAAATGCTTTATAGAAACTTAAAATATTATATAAAAAATAAAATTAAATCCCCTGGAAAAAAATTGCCTTCTCTTTTTATTGTGGGTTAGCTTTGCCTTCATGGTGAATGTTTCATGAAACATCCTTTAATAGCATACAATTTTAAGGCACAGTATCAACCTGCCTGCACTCATGCCAAATGTTATCTTCCTTAAAGAAACATAAATCCCATGTAACATTGCTAGTATTTATACAAAGATGTAGGTTTTTTTAAACTCCAGTACGTTTTTTTTTTAATTAGAAATATTGTTTGGGTGATCATCAACCCAAACATATTGATACGAACAGGAGTCTTGGCTGAGTTAGAACTGCAGAATTGAGTTCATAGATAGGAAAGCTAGATACAGGGAGTGTTTAATTTCATTATCAACATAATAGTGGCACATGCACATCAGCTGGTATTAATCATCATTATTGCTTGAGGCTCAGTCATTGTAATTAGTGACTGATGGTACACTGTAAACTCAAATATTGTGGGGAAAATATGGTCTTAATTTATGTATTAAATCTCATTTTAACTCAGATAAGACTGCAAGTTGTCTGATCTTTAAATTGCATAAGATGCTTATATTGTTTTCTATATGTTCAATTTTTTTATAGGTTCTTCTGTTGTGTTACTTGCGATGAAATTAAAGGGACCCAAGGAGTTAAAGATTGTTATAGGTTAATGTAACATTTTATGAACTTTCACACAGTTTTTAATAATTTAGCTCACAGTTGGGATAGGCCTGGTGGACCCCAATTATTACAACATTTCTTTTGGCTAAGACGACGAAGGTTAGCAGTATTAGATTACTAGGCATCAAAACACAATTTGTTCTGAAGGCACTTTAAACAGTAAATGCTATATAGGTATCACTGATCAAGATTTTCAAAAGTGACTGGTGATTCTGGATACCTCCATTTTTGGGTGCCCAACCTGAGATACCTTAAAGGTGTTGATTTTCAGAAAGTGTGGAGGACCTACCCTCTGAAAATCAGGCTCTTTTAAAAGTTCTCTCAGGTTGGGCATCCAAAAATTGAGACGCCCAAAAACACTAAACTTTTGAAAATCTTGTCCACTATGCCCAGAAGTAGCATTGAGTATCTGTGTAATTTCCTACCTTGTTTTTATCTGCTATAATATATATTCTTCTTACTGTATTTTTCACTCCATGCATCTGATGAAGTAGGTTTTAGCCCGCAAACGCTTATGCCCAAATACATTTGTTAGTCTCTAAGGTGCCACAAGGACTCCTCGTTATTTTTGTCATTTCCTAGTTACTAATGAGGCACTAATTTACCTTTGTTGCAACAGTATGGGCCTCTCTGAGCAACTTTCTTCTGACTGCACTACAGCACAGTAAAACTGCATTCAGTGGTTGCAAATTTCAAGGAGCATTTAAAGTTTAAAACAATCATAACAACCCTACCCCAATATTAAATATGTGTTGAGTCTAGGAGTAGGCACTGCAGTATCTTTGCTCCTCTAGGAAATTCCACAACAATGACTAATACAAATATAGGGACTGATTTACATAAATACTGAACAGCCAAACTCCAGTTGAAGTCAATAGGAACTGTAGATGCTCAATACCTCTGAAAGTCACACCCATGTAGTATAAGGAATTTTGGGACACTAGACTCAATAATACAGCTCCACCTCGGTTCCTGCATTCTTGCTACATTCATAGTCTCTTTTTTCATCTCAATTTCTAAACTTTCAGTCTTTACTCAGGCAAAACTCCCGATTAATGTCTGTAGAATTTAGCCTAAAATTGTTTTCTCGAGAGCATATTGTATTGTTTCAGTCTCCTTCTCTGATAACTCAGTCACCCCTTTTTGTACAGTATTAAGTAATTCTGCCCACACTCCCTCATTTTCCTGAGCTTAGGGAGTGATTTTAGAATACTTAATCACTCACTAGTAGGAATAGTATATTTTCTACTTAACCAAGATCTTCTTGACAAACAATATTACACAATGCCTATGCATAACAGGACTGAATTAAAGGTGAAGTTTTCAGCCTCAACTCAGATTTTTCTTCCTTTTGGTTTTTAAGAGAAAACATTATTCTGATATACTGTAGCTATTTGTATTTCAGTCACCATCAAGCTGCATGTTTTTATTATCAGGATCCTAAACCATGAAGTTATGGTATTTTGAATAGGACCCTTTTAAACTATACCACAGACTTCTACAATACCCTTCCAATTGTATTCTTCTGGCACATTTCTTTAGCAAACAAGACTGGATTCTGCTGGCATGCATCTGTTACTATTAATTTATGAATCTTCATACCTTGGTTGAGCAAATGAATGTCAGTTACTTCACCAGGAAGTAGGAGGCTCAACTTCACAATAAAACAAACCTCCAATTGTCTCATAATAAGGGGGGAAAGACATTTCTGTATTATTTGTTTTAAAGACTTTCCTTGGGGAAATGCTGTTTCTTACAATACAGACAATTCTGTGGCATAGCCCACAGATCCTCCCCTTCTATCTCCGGCTGCATTTGTGAAATGGACTTGGTCAGACAGAATTAAAAAAATAGATAGGAGTCATGCACTTGGAGCAAACATTCATTGCATTGCTTAACCGTCTTACTAAACAAGCAGAAGACTCCCACATTCTCATGCCTTCAGTGTACAGCTGCCACTGGAAAGTTGCCCATTGCTACTCACCCCCTCCCACCTCTTTCAGAGAGCCTTGTCTGAAGCTACCAGACCTCTCCTGCTAGCAATATTTTGTTAGAGCATAGGGAAATAATGTCATTTAAAAACAAGTTAAAAATTACTATCACAGATTTCCCTAAATGAATGGAGATGATAGCGAGTCACCCTTTCAGGAAAGGGAAAACAGTGATATGCAGAGAGTTCTGCATATTAACTGGTGAGGAGCCTCAACATGAGAATGTAGCTTGAGTTTCAAAAAAGTCCATGCAAAGAGGTATTTTATGAGGACCATGTGCCTGTAGGGCAACTAGCGTACTTTTGGCACTATATAAATAACAACACTTTCTACTATCAAGTACCAATACATAACATTTTCAGCAGGTGACCTCCATTGTGGTTCACTCAACAGCACTTGCATAGGCATTTTGAGCATTGTTACTCGTGCATGCAAGTGGTAATGCTCAAAGATGTGTGCACAAACATTTATGATTGCAAAGCATGGGCAAATGGAGCTTGATTTTAGGTCCTTTTGAAAGTTTAGCCATGTTCCTGCTGCTTAGGTATCCACTGTCCTAGCTCATTGAAAGAGAAAAATTCCATTACCTGCAGTCCCCACACTGGTCCACACACAATGTCTAACTATTCAAGGGCAGAATTTCACTCAAAGAAACTTCAGCGTCACCTAACAAAGTTGCTATTTTGGAAACAAAACACCTTTCTTCAAATGGAAGGTCTAAGTGCAGTGTCTTATATTGCCCTCTTTACCTTATGTTAGGGTAATTACAGATAGGATTTTCAAAGGGGCTGAAATATTTTCCAAGTAGCACATATTTTAGGACTGTGTAATCAGATAGAGTCCTCATCATGCTCTGAAAACACTGCACCACCAGTGAATCTTTATCCTCTTCACAGGGCTTGCCTTTATCATCATATTAAGAAAAACAAAACATAAGCCTCAGCATTCACCTGTGCCAGAATGTCTGGAACTATCACTAATTCTGTCCCCCTTAGAGAACAGGCTCAGACCTCTTTTATAGACCTGGGTTGGAGCTAATAGGATCCACCTGGTGTGGTGAATCAGCAGACATAATTCTGTCTTTCTAGGCACAGTCCCAGTACGTGACATCAGCATGAGTCAGCAAAATTAACTCCTGTGACAGAGTTTATTTGAACGAACCAAACCATTTCTTATGCCTTTTGTGTGAAGGTTAAAGAACAAAACAGAAGAAGAGCTGTACTTTGGAAAAGAAGATAATAGAAAATAAAGGGAAAATATGGTGTGTAGTTTGCCCCTGACATGGCAATTCTATTTTGTTAAACCTACAATCAATTTGTTTCTTAAATGAGATAATATTGCACAGCTTGACTCTCATCTCTCTGACACAGAAATGATTCCAGGGAGCTCCCCAGAGTGTTCACTGTTTTAATTTTAAAATTATTTTTAAAGTATTCATGAGTTCTAGGCCACCAACATCTTCATCTAAAGAAAATGTCTTAAGTAAAAACACTCATTTGAGATTGCCCATTCAAATCCCATAAAACCCACTTCATCTCATGGGGATTTAGTTAAGCAAAAACAGCACTTTATGTACAGTCATTCTGAGTTAAGAACACTGATGGCATCCCAGAACTGGAAAGCTGGATGTGTATGATACAAATAATAATAATCAATAAATAATAATTAAACATCCTAATATGATATATATTATACATGACCAGTTCCAAGATACTGTTGGCCTTTAATGCTGCTGCTGCTAGCTATATAACTGAAGTGCCCTTTTACTTTAAATAACATTGTTTATTTTATAAAGACTCTTCTGACAGCTGAGTTTGAAAAAACACATAAAATTATTTCATTCTATATTTCTTGTTCTCAAAGAACAAATTTGTGAAGACCAAATTATGGGGCAAATACAGAAGTTATTATGTGATCCTTACTTAGCAACCCATTTAAATAAGAGTTTTGCTTGAGTGAGGACTGAGTCAAAACTTCAGGGTTTAGTCCCTTTCAGTAACTTAATGGAAACTCCATAAGAAATTCTGCATTTGTAATGAGTTCCAGTAACATCACTTTTCTATGTGCTTCAAGTTAACCATCCAAATGAGATGGCATTTTATGTACCAGACACCCCATTGATGAAACACTTTGAATCTGCAACACGCAACTTCCTCATTATCTGAGTTCAAACCATTTGCAGCTAAAATCAAAGGTTTGGGAACTCCTTTGAGTTATTTTCAGAGGTGCTGAGCACCCACAACTCCTAGTGAAGTGAGTCAATGGGAATTGCAGGCAGGGCCGGCTTTAGGTCAATTCCACCAATTCCCCCGAATCGGGCCCCGCACCTAAGAGGGCCCCGCACCCAGTGGCAGGGCCGCCGTGGGGGAGGGGAGAAAGAAGTGGCCGAGAATCCCTTCCCTGACTAGAGGCTCCTTTTTAATTTTTACTCACCCGGTGGCGCTCCGGGTCTTCGGCGGCACTTCGGCAGCGGGTCCTTCAGTGCCACCGAAGACCCGGAGTGAGTGAAGGACCCACCGCCGAAGACTAGGAGCACCGCCCGGTGAGTACAAGCCCCACGTGTTTTTTTACGTGGTTTTTTTTTTTTAGTGATCCCTGCCGGGGCCCCGTCGAAACTGTTCGAATCAGGCCCCGCACTTCCTAAAGCCGGCCCTGATTGCAGGTGCTCCGCACCTTTAAGTGTCTTAAGTTGAGCATCCAACAATTGAAAGCTTTCAAGAATTTTTGCACTCTTTGAAGTTTTGCCTTGTAATGGTAACATTGTACAGTATATAAGTTTGTGTTGCTTATGATTGTGTAACTAAGGGCTGGTCAATTTAGCAGGACCCATTGTGCTGAAATAATTGTCGGAAATCAAATGCTGAATAATACTTTATAAGTGCAAAACATTAATTAGTTATTATAAATCCTTTATTCAGTCCTTACTTAACCCAAACCGCCTGTCATTTGGGGACTTGCCTGAGCAGGAACTTCAGGATTTAGCCTACACACTAAACTTCCATATAAATCAAGATGTTATCTAAATACAGTGGTGAACAAAGACTCAGGAAGCATGTTCATTCAATCTGGTAGCCTTTAAAAGCATTATAGCATTATAAAGAAAAGCTCAACTGTTAGTTTAGAATCTAGCATCCTTTTTCTTTCTTTTTCTTTTCTTTTTAATCCCAGTGGGGCAATGACAGCAAACATAAAATATCGGAAAAGCAGAGACAGCTTTATCTCAGAATGTTGACACAGTTTAGTAAGTGGCAAGTTTACAGAGAAATAAACACCAGGCTGTGACAGTTAATGTTTCAATGCTGGTTCTCTCATTCCAACTTTATACCTGTACTGCAAACGCACCTCACAATTAATAATAAAAAAATACAAAAATGGTATATTCTGTATCAGCAATATCTTTAAAATCTGTTCATTAGACCCTATTTTAAGTCTGCCGAGTTGGATTTTTTGTATAAAGTATTATCTGCGGGGCAATGATAGCGATTCCACAGTTAAGTCTGCATTAGGCTTCTGACTTTCAGAGCATACCGGCACTATCTCACGCATGTGTCTATAAATATTTTCCCTTGGTAAGAATACACTGCTGTATGTTTTGTCACTACACAGCATGTTTCTAAACATTACAGCAGACCTGCCAAAACTCCCTCCCTCCCTCATTGCGGATTAAACTTTGAGTCGGGGAAAGGGGAGGGGGGGAGTTGTTGTTTTTCTTTGTTTTTTTAGTGAAATATTTCACACCTCTGATGACAAATTTTGCAGTGAGTCATAACAAAGCTCACTCATTAGCACTCCCGTTCCGATTGTCACATCTGGAGAAAAGGGCGAGACACATTTCTGCTAAAATAATACTTCCAATTGAAGCCATTTGGCTGCACAGAATGGTAATTATACACGTGAGATTTTCCTTAAGAAAATAATTGCAAAACCTCCATAAAAAAACGGGGGGGGGGGGATAACTCTTCCCCTCTGATTTCTTCTATTTTACCCCACGTGCCCAACGCTCCCTCCTCTGTGTGTCTCAGTCAGGCTGCTCAGGGTTGGAATGCGTCCAAGGCTTGATTTTTATTTCCAATGCACATTTCAGATCCAACTCCACAAACTCTTTGATCTTTCTTTCTGTCTCCTTACCCGGAAGAGAACCCTTGCCTGCTCAGCTGGGAGCTCTGAGCACACGTGGAAAGCCTGGCTCGTCTCCATGTTCTTGCCAAATTTAGTCACACAAAGGGGCCAGAAAGGGGATGGGGGGCGCGGGGGAGGAAGGATGAAAGAGGCAGCCGACGGGACATCAAAGGGAACTGCCGCCCCGCCCCTCAGCTCCCCGTACCCCGCCCTCTGCCTATTTAAGGGGAGATTCTCAGCGGTGGGCTCTTCTCACGCAATGCCGCCTGCTCCCCCCTCCACATCGTCCCCTCTCCCTGTATCGCTGCCGTCTCTCTGCTTCCCAGAGATTTGCCATGATCTACCCCACCCCCATTTTGAATGGAAGCAAATTTGAAAGCTGTGTTTTGAATGCACATTTGTTGACAGGGTGGGAAAGGTGGCGGGCTCCCTGCTGGGCGTTAACTTTCTTCACAAACTTATTCCAGGCGGCCCTTCTACTTTACTAACTTAACAATATTTGGATGTGTGTACGTTTTTAGTTCCCATTTGCATTTGTAATTCCCCCCCCCCTATTTTCTCTTGCTCCGCTCTTACCAAGCTAGTAGGTCGCGGTCTCTCCTCTTTATTATTTGTGGCTGTTGGAAATGTCTCGTTATCTTTTGATAGAGGATTTACAGCCTCGGGTCGATTTAGTCATATCCTGATGTCAGACCTTGGCTAATACCCTCACTCTCATTCCAGTGATTTATCCCACTGGTCCATCCGCTGGTGTTTATTCAGCTCCGTTACCGATTAGTATGTTTCCTATAATTATTCCCCCGCCCCCAGGGCGAATTGAGCTTGATTATCTGGGGCGGTAAAAATCCAGTCCTTTATGCTTAAGTAATATTAAAAGCGCAGCTCACTCCCCCCCCCAACCCCCCCAAAGTTCAGAGGATGTATCGAGTTACACCGTGATTGATTTGTCAAACAATGAACTGGCTCCTTCACTTGCATTGCACCAACTCTTCAGACCAAATCCGCAAGAATATTAGGTCTGGCTGCTGGAGTGTGTGTGTGTGTAGGGAGGGAAGAGGTAACGGGTAATACGGCCTATTTCCCTATTTATTGGGGGGGAGGGAGGAATATGATTTCCACCTGATTTGTCCTGTCTCCGTGTTTAAAATCTTTCTGTTTTCTCCTCTCTCTCTGCCCCTCCCCCTCTATTTTAACTCTACATCCCTGCTTTTGTTCGCAATAGACTTAAATTGCCTTTTCCTCCTCTTCCATTTCTCCCTCCCGTCCTGTGAATTGAAAGTACCGACAGCTTTGTGTTGTCTCCAGTCAAGTCTGGCGTTGGAGTTGAGGTTTCCTGAGTTTATCCTCTTGTCATAAATCATTACGCTCCCCCCCCCCCCTTCTGCTTTTAAGGAGCTCCCACCAAAAAACTGCCAAGGGAAAAACTCCAGCCCACATGAAGGGGAAAAAACTGGAGGGGGTGGCGCGGGGAGCCCTCTAACAAGGGACACAGCTCCCTTCTCTTTAATTAAACACACAGTTTATTTTTGTGCAGACTAATTTGGCAAGGAACTGTTGTTCGGATTTTACCTACCCCCTCTGGCTATAAGAAGAAGGGCATCTCTCTCTGTAACACGGTAGAAGTGTGTACTGTACATGCCTCCACTTTTCCAACCACCCCTTTTGTTTGGACCTCCACAGAGAGAGTCTGCTCAGTGCCTATATGTGAGGAAAGCAGAAAGATAGGACAAAACACAAACAAATCTCTCGCTAATTGTTAAATCCGCCACGTGAACCTCACCTCCTGGTAAAAAGAAACCTATAACATGACTTCTCCCCTCATCCTCCTCCAGTATTCTAAACAACATAGTAAACAACAAAATCGACACATCTCATTGGGACTAGAAAGGATTTCAACATAGCAACATCCCCTCCCGATGTAATGCCAATTCCAATCGATTAGATACGTGGGTGTTTGCATGTTGATTGGAGACCCACATGCTAATGGTCGTGACAATTAGTATAGTCTTCTCACAGAAAATGTTCTGTTCAAGATTTTTTTTTAATCATAGAAAGGTTGAAAACATCTCCTCCAGATTTTTTTTATTCTTCATGCCAAAACTATTTTATTCTGGATCTGTAAGCGAACGCTTTCGGCTACCAGGAGTTCCCTTTAACTGGACGTGTGACAAGAGCGAGACAGCAATATACACAAATACAATCAAGCCACTAAAAATCACATGTGTATGTTAAAGAAAATTCCTAGAGCATCTAATGGGCTTCGTTAGTTTTCCAGAATAGAAGATCCCTGCTAGAAAACACCAAATGGAACATCTTCTCCTCCTCCTTCTCTCTAAATTGGGTCCCATTAGGTAGCTTAAACTCATCCTTCTTGCCTGCAATAATCCCGAGAGCAAAGGGAGGTGTTCTGCAATGAGTATGGAAGTCCGAACAATTAACATGAAGGAGAAAATAGGATTTGAATTAGGTGTAACTTTCAGACGTTACAAATAATCACTAACTTCCCTATTTTCCAAACAACCGCCTCTTAATTACTTTACTCAAACCATCTTCCACCGAGTGTTTGTTTAATTACGGGGGTATTGTACACTTCAGCTTCTTTTGGGGTCTGTATTTTGAATGTCTTGCTTTCTAATGTATTTCGTGCACTTGTTTAATAACGTGACAAACATATCTCCATTTCTCTTTTTCTATTTTCTTATCAGGGTTTGTCGGTTTTATATTCCCACTGGATTTTAATTACAGTTTGCACGGGAAATGATGTAAAGAAAATATTTAACTTTTGGAATTTCATCCTAACTTTCATGATTATGTCACAGAAAACAGGGTTTGCCTTATAAAGCGTAAAAATATAATGTGTTTAAAACGGATTGAAAATATCTTTACGTTTCTATTTCACCGTGTTCTTGAGCTTGTATGTTTATCAATTTTACAACGTCTATACAAGACATGAGTTGTAGTCTTCCAATGCCAAAGTCATTTCAGCTGGTTCTGCACAACATTATTTCACTACAGCACATAGATAGAATAATCAGAGTAAATGCATATTAGTGCATTTCCAAATACCCTGAAAGCTGGTTGTTTTATACAGATACCCTGGATGCTGTTTAATACATAGGGCTAACAATACAAATTCTAAATTAATGGGATAGGGAGGAGAGTTGATTGTAATAAAAAAAAGTTAGGAATAGCAAAAGACAGAGTTTATTTTGATGACTTGAAACATGAGCCCCGGATGCCTGTTTATCTCATTGTCCGTTCGAGGTCTACTAGCCAGGTACTTCTCAGTCAGTTGCTGGCTTGCTACCTTTAATGACGATCTAATAACTCTGCCCTTCATCTGAAATAACTGCAAACATTTAAAAAAAATACTTAGTGCCCCTTTCTCTCTGCGAACAATTTAATGCGTGTGCAGTCCCCCTGCCTCCAAAAAGGGGAAGTCTTAAAGCATCCTAAAAACATCCTTGTTTCAGATTTGTCGGGGGATGTTTAGATAACTATTCGTTGCCCTCTTCGGGATGTGTGTATTCCGTTTTGGGTGAATTATAAACCTCCACCCCCTAGAGTAGTAATTCCCTTTAGACCCCCCTCCCCTTTGCGGCTCTGCGTTATAAAAAATAATCAACGTTACCGCAAGATGCTGAGAACTTACAAAATCCTCACTGGCTAAATGCAGACGGCCGAAGGTTTGCACCATGCAGCAGTTCTGCCCTTTACAAAAGACAGGTTTTTTCTACTTTTTTTCCTGCCCTCTCCCCCCAAATCGTTTACTTTCTACCCTCTCCCCTCTTTTCTGCCCTAGAACTGAACGAATCGCTCGCTTTACCGATTCCTCGTTACTAGCTTATGACAGCCGAGGCGACTTCTTTGTATTTAACGAGAAGACTGCAGCAGCTCTCTCCGCTGCTTGGCCGCTCACACTCGAGCTAGCTAAGCCAGGCTGCTGCGCGGATCCATTTCCCGGCTCTCTCCAGAGTATCTATCAATGCGCTGTCAATCAGAGCGGCGGCTTCTCTTTCATCTTCTCCCCTCCCGCCCCCGCCTTCTCTCTGTGGACGGGGCGGGGGCGGGGGCGGGAGTGGGTGGAGGGGATGTTAAAGTTACATTACAGAGACTGGCTCCCACTTCGCTCCGGCGAGCGCGCTCGGTCCATCCCTTTCCACTTTCTGCCCCGAAAGACAGAGCGAGAGACGCACAGGCCACGAGAACTCATCCTCCAGGCTCCAAGCAGCGCCTCGCCACCTTCCCCTCGGCCAGCCCAGGAGAGGCGGGAGAAGGTGCCCTGGGAGCGCGCGTGTGGATTGCTGGTGGCGCCCCTAAAGCCAGGAAGCAGCTGCACCTGGGGAGGCAAAGGGGGCCGCAGCTGCTGGGTGTCGCTCCTCCATGGGGTGCTCCATCCCCGGCCTGCAGCAGGCGGCTCGCGGAGACTGGGCTGGCACCCTTTAGGGGTTGTGAATGCAGAGGAGCCTTGGGCCGCTGGGACTCCTCGAAAGAGAACTTTTCCTGTCTCGCGCCGCCTGCGCGCCCCGGGGTTTCAACACGCGCGCCTGGGGGTTTGCTTTTCCTCGGGGGTCTCAAGCAGCCCGGGCACGGCGAAGGGGAGAGAGCGGCGCTCCGAGGGGAACTCAGGCGAGAGAGGACAAAAAGCAAAGAATCTCGGTGTGTTTGGCTTTGCGCGTGTGGTGGTTATTGAGAGCTAGCGGTGGCAGCGCTTTCTGGGCCTCCTTCATCTTCCCCACCTCCCCGGCTGGCAGGCGGGGACCCCCACTCAACTCTAGAGGCGAACTTTGTAGCCCTCCCTCCCCCCATGAAAGGAAAGCCAGAGTGCCGGGGCGGCAGCGCGGCAGGGCTACGGGGAACGCTCCAGCTCTGCCAGGCACCGGCCTCGCTCCTCTGGCTGCACTAGCTGGAGCTCGCCGGATCGTCTCTTCCCCCGATAGCTCGCGGGGGCGGGGGAATGGGAACCGGGGGGGAGCCTCTCTTTTTAAAAAAGCCCCGGAGAAGATAAAAGCAGACCCAGAAAGGCCCCAACTTCTCCAAACTCTTCTGTCCTCTTGCAGACACAACGGAAACCGGGGGAGGGGGGAGGAGAAAAGTGCATGCGCCCCCCCCCCCCCCCCCGCGCACAGCAGCAGACAGACCGACAAGTCAGACAGGCAGACCCTCCTTTCCCCCAGGTGGTTGTACCTGCCTGGCCTCCACTCTCTTTCGGGAAGGGAGGTGGGAGGGGAAAGGCTTAGACTAGTGAGGACAAGCGGCTCGTAAAGACTTAATAATAATATTATTATTTATTATTCCTTTTTATTATTATTATTCCCCGGGCGGAGCAGGAATTAAAGAGCAATTATGCCTCAGCTGCCGGGAGCCGGAGGAGGCGGTGGGGGGGATCCGGAGCTGTGCGCCACAGATGAAATGATCCCTTTCAAAGACGAAGGCGATCCCCAGAAGGAGAAAATCTTCGCGGAGATCAGCCACCCGGAGGAAGAAGGAGACTTGGCCGACATCAAGTCCTCTCTCGTTAACGAGTCAGAGATCACCCCCAACAGCAACGGGCATGAGGTAAGGGGGCCGGAGGGAGGCCAGCCAGCTGCTGTGCAGTTCGTGAGGCCAAGTGTTCGGAGACACCCGGATAAGGGATCGGGGGAGGGGGCGGCTCTAGAGACTTCACTCCTGGGCTTAGGCCAGGGAAGACCAACACGCCTCTTCACGGTTTTGCTGATGATAGGGCTCTGAAGCACCTTGATTCCAGCCTGGCCTCTCTGGCTCTATAGTTAAACATCTCGAGGGTCCTGGATCGGGTTAATAGATCTGGATGAATTAAAGGCGATACAGTCAAATGCAAGACAAGCAGCACTGTGTGCACCTCTCCTGGCACCTCTATTTTTAGTGAAGGCTTAAAAAATGCAGGGGAAAGGAAGGGAACGGCGGGGGTGCAAAGGAAAACAGGACGTCGTCAGCCGCCAAGTGAGACGCGGTTTTGACCAAAGCGCTTTGTAAACGAATACGCCAAGTTTCCCATGAATGGGAGGGCAGGCACCTGGGAGTGTGTAAGGGGGGTGGTGGGAGAGCGAACACTGAGACCTTCTTTGCAAACCGGGCAGATGTGTGCAGAGCCTGGGCAATAGCAGTACTTCATTCACTGCCGGCCGGCGGCTCTTTGATCTGCCCCCAACTTGGGGCTCTGACTGCTGGGAGACCCGTGCTGATCGAAGTCACCACGACCGCGTCGGCGCTCTCCCGGTCTGTCTCGTGTGCTCCAGCCCGTCTTGCGATAAAACCCCCTTTTTGGAGCCATGTGCTGTGCATTATCAAGCTTGTTCTTTGCTTAGGGGCTCCTTCGGCTCGAGCGCCTTGATAGTACAGTAAGCTATCAGAGTAGAGTAAATAGAGACACGTGGGTGCTTGTAGGAGGGAACTAACTAGACCTTTTACCTTTTTTCTTTAAAAAAAAAAAAAAAAAAAAGGTGGGAGGAGAAGTTGCAGATCATCTGTCCGCATCTGATAGGAATTTTTGCGGGAGAAGGTCACTCCTCTATGTTACTAAAATGCATTGGCCTGTGAAAACATTTAAGAGGCAGACCTAGGGAAAAAAACCGAGATTTACCCTCAAACACAGAGGGATCTGGGGCAATTCATTGCATTGGGGAGTCAGATTTTTGTAGATGGCTAACTTCTCACCATGGGAAGAAGGGGGAAACATCTGGTGCCTGAGATCTGATGCATTCACTACATGAATTTTTGGTGCTTAGTTTTTAGTGGTGGATTTAGATAACAATCTGAGATTGCTGGACGAAATTTGTGCAGACTCAGATTTGAGTTTGCTCACATCTCAAACATTTTATTAACCAGTTTTTTTTCCTCCCTAATCACTGCATTTCAATTGGCAGTGATCCTAAGAAACTAGAATGAGCAACTAATGGACTGCAGGGGTGGAGTTAATACAGTGCTACTTTTAGTAACTAATGAATGGGCATGGATTTTTTTCTGTGTGTGTGTGTGTTGGGGGGGAGTAATAATATTGATTGGGAGTTCATTTACAATAAGCTAATATAGTCAGAAATTGGGGTTGCGATACTGAGATCAGCCGCCAACGAACACATTAGTAGTTACCTTGCTTTGACTCCGGAAGTCTTATTTTTGTCTGTAGATTAACACTGCCAACTAACAACCTTTCACTTGTAGTCAGAGTTGACATGCTGGTTCTTGGCTTCTACTGCAACTTCCACTCAGGGACTATCCAAAAGCTTAGCTGGCTTTTTTTCTCCGTTCCAGCCTGTCTCATGATCAAGCCAAACTGCATGTTGTAAAAATAGCCTTTTAAAAAATAAATAAAGGAATATGCAGTGTTGCACTGACATATTTTAAGTGAGTGCTAAACACCTTTTTAGTGTGTATGCAGGAGGACCTTCTCTCTCCTTCATATGTCTGTTTCCATAGCCCAGAACAAGCAAGTTCATGAGAGTCACAGGATCCTATAATAGCATTAGGCCTAAAGTAGCCATGAAATTTCTTTGGTAAAATCAAAGGTCAGAGCATTAATCGTAAACTCTTTAAAGGATTTGCACAAACTGTTTTGGTAGCAATTCACTAATATGAAAACAACTTAAGAACAAGGATGGAATTTTTAAAAGCCCATATAGTGGGGGCATTCAATTTTCATTATTCTTTGGTACCAATTTAGGAATACTATTTTGGTTCCTAAAGCTTAAAGTATTCTTAAGAAATAAGCCCCTTTAGTAAATTTAGTGCACTACTTGTGCTAGAACTGCTTTGTAGAAGCACATGGTTATTAAATTTGTAATAAAAATGACCATTATGTTTTAGGACACTTCCTTTTTAGCATGAGGTAGGACAAATATACAATTTCTTCTCCTGACCTAGACACTTAACTTTTTTTTTTTTTTTTTGGAAGATCGAGTGCTAAGCAAAAGTGAACAGATATGCATAAAAATACCTTCTTTAATGGTGGATTCTGTGTGGCTAGGTTTCCAGGCAAGCCCAAGCTCAGGAATCCTATCATGACAAAGGCAGAGAACATTCTGAAGAAGGTGAGATGTGCTTATTCTTTACTCTACATTGTTACTTTATGTCCCTCTCAATGTGTACACAGATGTAATTGCCTTTTAGTAAGCAGTTTAACTTGTATATAAAATGTGATCTGTATTTATTGAAAAAATCCAAACATTTTCAAAATTGAGCAAAAAAGAGATTTGCTGTTTATACATCTAACTTCAGTAACTAAATGGTATATCCGCTGTTTGCCAATTGAAGTAAGTAGGCCAAACAGATCTTTTTGCTGAAATAACTATTTTTAGAATATCAGAAATTCATATATAAATCTTCTCTCTTCCCTCCTTCTGACAATCCTACTGAGTTATGTATATGAAGAAGTTGTATGCTCACTTTCCAACCCAAGTCTGTCACTTAAAAAAAGCCTTAAAATCAGGAACAACATTCTAACGTTTTGATGTGCAAATTAGTGAAATCTAATACGTCATTAAGGAAGATGAGTGAAACTGACAGTGTACATTTTTAGTTTAGAAAACTGGACAGTAATGTAGGATTATCTTCAGTATATTATTATAATGGGGTTAGTTGGTAAGGAGGATGATCTCCATTAGAATTAAAATGAGAGTTCCACATAAAGTTTGGGGCTTCAGCTTTTCTTCAGTCCTGGTCCTTCTTAATAGCCTTTTATTATTTAAATTAGATATTAAACAAATTAGAAGTGGAACCCTCTTTGTTTTGAATAGGCCCCAATAAGCAGTAGGGTATCCTTGTACACCAGCCTGTATTCCTATTCTCCTTAATCACTTTCAATTAGCATGACCAGAAAGAATTGTTCATACATGCAGTATGTCAGTTAGTGAAGGAAGTGGCTCTGTCTAACCATAATACTGCACTTTCCTGCAACCAGCTGTGTAACTGATGGGAGAAGTCCATATGCAGGACAGTTCCAATAGATGCTAGCAAAAATGAAAGAATTACTGCTTTATAAATTTTATCTCCATTGCTGGTATTTGATGTCTGTAGCATTGCTTGTTGTTCATGCAATGAAAATGCACCAACATAGCCTAGAAATGGTGTTTCTCTTACGGTTTCTAAAAATTATGGGGGCCAAAACCAAAGACCACCAAGTAGCTTTAGAATCTAATGTAGTGCATTACGTGTGGGTCTATTCTTCCAAGCTCTTATGCAAATCATCCTAGTCCAATCTCTGTTTGTGTTTGAATAGACTTATAAAATAGACTGGCTGTGCTGAAGTCTTCCCATATCTTAAGTGCAGTTCCTAACAAATGCCTGTTTAATAAGCCATTTAAGGGAGTAACTGCTGTCAGAAATGCAATAAAAATAAAATGGAGGTCCCTAGCAATATGCACCCTTCCAGCCCCCCCCCAAATATTTTTTAAAAGATATTGTGTGTTTCTTACTGTAAAATGCCTCTAATGTACCAGAAAAAACTTTAGGGGCTGTTAATTTAGCTTCCACTTATTTTCTTTCCCAGGAAAACATCCGGATGGTGGTTTATACAGCAAAGGCCCATCATACTCTGGTTATTCTGGGTATATCATGATGCCAAATATGAACAATGATCCCTACATGTCTAATGGATCTCTGTCTCCACCCATCCCTAGAACAGTGAGTTACCTGTTATACAAATAGTCTTTGGAGAGACAAATTGCTTTCTGTTCAGTATATTACACTTTTGATATTATTTATGTTAAATACAACTAAGCTGAACAATGCATTGCTATTCTGTATGCTCCTTTCATTTGGTGTATAAACTTTGAGGATTTTGATTGGGTTGGTGGAGGAAAAGCTGCAAATCTAATGACTGAAGTATCAAGTTTTGTGTTTGAATAAGGCTGAAAAAAGATACCTTTTAATGTGACTTTATGGAATAAATTGTGATGGAATGGTGTAAATGCTACCTTTACAGTGACAGGAAGAACAGAAGTACTACTATACTGGCTTTAGTCTCTCCTGCTTAGGAGGGAAAATAGAGGATTGGGGGTAGGACTACTGGAATTGCTAATCTGTACATGACATTCAAAAAGAGCTGACAAATGTTTTTCCTCATCTACTCGTTCTTAGCTGATATTTATTCCTAACACAGGCTGCTATGTGTGAAGTTGTCAGGTCTGTGAGATTGACTGTCACTAGGGAAAATAACCATAGTTGAAGATATAGCATGTGGATGAACTAAGATAACTATGTATCAGAGGGATAGCCGTGTTAGTCTGAATCTGTAAAAAGCAAAAGAGGGTCCTGTGGCACCTTTAAGACTAACAGAAGTATTGGGAGCATAAGCTTTCGTGGATAAGAACCTCACTTCTTAAGATAACTATGTAAGATGTAGCTGAGAGCAACTTTTGTGTTTGTGCTCTACCATGTGGTGGCCATTAGCCCTGATTTACTGTCAAGATGAGTAATATTCTCTGGTTGGTGTAGAAGTGTGCTTGATTAACAGCTGTATACTAAATTCCCACTTGTTTTTGTAAATTAGTGGGAATTTTTTATAAATTTAATTCTAGTTGAGGAAATCACATTAGCAGAATTGCCTTGGAAAACCAGAAGTTGTTTGTGTCTCCTGTTGTAGAATCATAATTTCAGTGGAAAACAATTTCATACATTTTATTCATTGTATGCATTGCATTTTTTTTCTAGTAACAAAGAGCTAGTAAGATGCAGAAGTGTTTAGCTGACAACTTCTCTACCCTATAACTTAATTTTTGAAGTATTCAAACTATATCCCATGTGGCCTTTCTATACTGGCTTCTGCTGAAAGATATGTAAAATAAAAATTCTTGACCGATTAAATTGCAGTTCTGACTTGCTAACAAAAAGGATGCAGTCTTTAATGCTCAGACCTATGTCTCCTTGAAGATCAGGGATTTAATAAGACCCTGTGCTACTTCCTCTACCTCCAAGAAACAATACATGAGTGCAAGTGGTTTTAGAAGCAAAAAAAATCCAACTTCTTAATGTTGCCCTATAAAAATGACTAGAGAATTTAAAATCTCAAAATGTTTTGTTCTTAAATGCGTAACAGTGGGACATCAGTTATTTACTTGCACACTACTGGTACGCCTCTGCAGAAAGTAGAATAATTGATATTTCAGACTAAATTGATCAGCTTCCTTCTATTGTAGAAATATTTGAGTTGATATTGTGGGGGATAGAAAGCAGAATCATTTAATTGTAATTCTCCCAGCCTAATGTCTAAGGGAGCATGTTAAAGCAGCACCACAATTCCTGTAAAATAGTGTTCTTGTAATATACTAATGTTGACCATAAACTGAAATCTCCAGACTTAACCACAAGGCTACATACTTGAGTTAATTTTTTTTTGTTTATTTGTTTAAATGAACTATCATCTTTTGTTTTTATACTTGACAGCTGTCTTTTAGTGTGTGTGATCAAAATACTACATCCAGAAGATTATACTCGCTTACTTTGCTATTAACCACAACCTATGTGGTAAGCAGTTACTTACCCACCTCGTCACTTCTGCTCTCTACCTTTGTTGGGCTTCTAACTGTCACCCATTCAACTTCCCTCTGTTTCCTTGCAGATAGCAAGATTGAAAAACAGTTTAGATAAGTCTGTTTAAGAGACCCAAGCTCTCATCAGTGGTGTCAGTCTGACCATTTGTGTGTGAAGTAGCCTTGTGGTATACCTGAGATTCTTCATTTGCATAACAAAGCAACTACTCGTTTACCGCAACTGTTGCCTGGAGGTATTAGACAGAATTTGAAATCACCTCAGGGTACTGGTATTTTTCACACTATCTGAACAGTCTGACTTGCTTATGTTCAAATAATCCAGTAAATGCTCATTAAACTGAATGGATATTAGCTGTGGTGGCCCTTTCTAATTAAAACAATTTTATTTCAGGATATTAGACGCAAAAGTGTAAAACCAGCTCTTCCTTCAGAGGACAGGGATACAAGCTCAGGCCAAGTATCAGATGGGTAGCCGTGTTAGTCTGGATCTGTAAAAAGCAACAGAGAGTCCTGTGGCAAGCTCGGGCCCTGATGCTGCCAATGCTCCATATGCTTAACTCTATGCATGTGAATAATTCCGCTGATCTTAATGGAATTGGGTACATGCGTAAAGCTGTGCACTGTTTGTCAGCAGGGTTGGGTCATTCAACTATAGGTGTAATTTGACTTCTATATGTGGGGGAGGGACCAGTCAGGCCAGTGGGGCCACTCCTGCCTCAGGCTTGCAGTTTGGGGTGGGCAAATTGTGTCCAGGCATTCAACTTTGCACTTTTTTCCTCTGGATCTCTATGTGCAACACATACAGTCCTGTATGCAAGAGCCAGGGGAGTGCTAGTGATGTTTGTAGTTAAGTTTTCAGGAGTAATTGTCAAGATTAATTTGATTTGGGAGAGGAATAGCAATACTGTCACTAATCATGCTTAGAAAAAATGCTGGGTGGAAAACACTGTTGTCAAGATTACTGAAAATTTCACAACAATGGAAAAATGACTCAAAAGGCTGATGTTTAAAACACTAAAATTTTTCTCCATGCATACTTGATTCTTTGGCTGGACTTTAATCAGAAACTAAACTCTCTAGTAAAGTGCAAGATGTGTACTACACATGGAAAAAGAAAAATTAATGCGCTGATATTGATACTGTTCTTGACAGAGATGAAAGTCAATTTTGCGTTCAATTTTACTAGGGGTAGGCTACTTTCTCCTCCTGTGGTTCTCTCCCCCCCTCTGCACCCCCAACCTTGGTAACTGATCTTTCATTTACTTCTTGCAGAAAAACAAGCTATAAGCTCTTCTGTACCTCCAGCGCTGTAGAATAGAAGCCGCTATAACAGTACACTCCTTATCAGATAGGTGGGTAGGCGAAAGAGCAAAGAGATACGTTTAGGTAGCTGCAGCAAAAGTGATGCGCGCACACTCAATAATATGAAAACCACAATAACACCTGGTGAATATGAGTCCCGTGAGGTTGAGAGTTCTCTTAGTGGTTTCTCTTTGTTGGTGCATAGCATGGGTGTTGAAGACAGGAAAAAGTAGGTAGCTGTTTGTTTTTTGCCCTTTGAGCAAGATTAGTTTCAAGTAGCATTCTTGGAGCAAAACCTTCATAAAAACCTTTGTATTTTTTAAATTCCTACTATGCTATTAAATGCATCTCTTTCCTAGGGATTAGGCTTTATATTGTATGGTCTAGAATTCCTCCAACTCTATTTCCACCTTTTCCCCCCTCTCTCGCATGTGTGTGCATACATGCTTAGCAGAAAATAAGAATTCTTTTAATGTCCAAACCGTTTTTTTTGATTAGCAGCTGGAATTATTAAATAGACTGAAGAATATTCTCAGCAACATTTGAAAAAGGCTTGGATATGGTCCACTATGGACAATGCATATGGAATTTGCTAGAAGTTCCACTGGAAGGAATTCTAATGTGGGAAGTAGTTACAATGATGTTCAAAATTTCCAATTGCATTTGGAGCCCAGATTGTGCTAGGTGCTGTACAGAGGCACAAGACAGTTTCTGCCTTGAGGAGCTTACACCTCAAGATGAGTGAATCAAAGTTGAGAGAAGACTTAAGACAAAAATTGATTATACAGACTAACAATTTTGGTCATTGGGAGCTGTCCCTTCAAGAACAGGATAGGGCACTTGATTATGGAGTGTTTGTGGGAGCCTGAAAACAGTATGGGATTTTGGGGTGGGTGTTTGGTGCTTCTATATCCAGAGTAGAAGATGTTGGCTGGCTAAGCTTCAAATAGCTCAGGACTTGGGTTATCAAACTTATCTTTCAAGAAAGCAAGCTTCATTCTTGAAGGTGTCAACGTTGGCACTTACTGGGAAACTGGATAGTCACCAATTTGAAACCAGCCTAATTCAGGAATTAAATTTCTAATGGCTATGTTGTGGGTCTTAGTGCAAGATATGATGATGAGAGATGGGGGAGCTGGAATCAATTGTCTGAGATCAAGACCTGTATGGGCCCTAGACAAAACTACTCCGATTACTCTTTTTTTTTTTTTTTTTTTTTTAAGTGATCTCTTTTCTTTACCCACCCCTTTCCGCTCTCCCCACCCCCACAAAATGATGGCATATTAGGCAGTGTATAGGTAAATCGAGGACTTCGTTCACCAAGATACTTTCAAGGGTACTCTTTCACCAGCACTGAAATTCCACACTTTTTGTTTTTTAAGATGAAGTTTGGGGTTAAGCAAATTTGCTTATTAAATACCATACATTAAAAAATCACCTTTGGAGCCACACAAAACTTGGTACCTAAGTTGGTACTTCACTCCTATCCAGACTGTACCAATGAAGTGGGGCCCTTAGATCAGATAGTGTTTTTTAAAAAAAAAAAAAAAAATCAAAATTTCCAAATGTGGTTATCTAGCTCATACATGGAGGGGAGAAAAGAGAGAGCCTCAGCATGAACAAGTGAACCTTACGATTTCAAGCATTCCTACCAGCTGGCCTGGCTCTGATCAGCTGTGATGCCTCATGGAGCATCAGTTTGTGATGTCTGGGATAGGTCCTTTGAAACAGAGAGGAACCATATGGGGTTCAAGTTTCTTGTTTATTAAACAAAGTACACTGGGCATTTGGGAAGAGGAATGGGTGAGAGAGAACTGAAGTTACCTGAGTACCTCTGGTTTGCCCCTGTTTCAAAGGACTACTGTAGTAGCTGTGACAATTAGAATGATGCTGACTGGGGCCTTATGAAGGTCCTATGCATATACAGCACACTTTTTTAAAAGACGAATTTTTCACTTGTTTATTAACCTTCTCCAGGCATTAGTGAGGGCATTCAGCACATAGTGGTTTTCCACTGCTGCTTTCATTTCCATAAGCTGGTGCAATCAGGGTGACTCTTACTTAGAAATGAACTTCCACAACTGACCAGTTGTTAAAAATCCTTACTGGCTGTGGAGGAATAGAAAGCAGTCAGTGACACCGTTCTGGCTTTGGACTGAGCTATAAATGTGTGTACGTGACTCACTGTTATAAAAAAAAAAATCTCTCATTGCAGTTTTGCTCATTGCTCCACTTTTGATTCTTCATAGCTTTAGTTGATCTGGTTATTTATGACAATCTCTTATTTCCCCCTATAACTAGAGGCTATGTATAGACAAGCGAATTTAATGCAACTTTTAAAAACTGGAGACTGCAACTTTCATTTTAAGGAGGTTTAAAAGTAAGATGTCATCCTATTGGTGTTGTGTTCATCTTTTCTTTTTCAGTCCTGCTCCAGAGAAAATGTTGATTAGAATTGCTTGTTGCAGGCTCTCAGTACCATGCAGGCTCTGGCTCTAAAGAAACAGGCGTTCATTTGTTATCACATCCATAATGTTAGATGCAAAGAAGAAAGCATGAACCTCCAGAGTTCATGAAAGCAAAAGGGGAAGAAACATTGCCAAATACATGTCGTACTCTTCAGTGCCTACAGTCTGGATGCAGAAAAGCTGCAAATCTGACTTAGTAAGTTTCTAAAATCTGTTTTTAGGTATGAAAAGCTCCTCTGATATGAGAAGGAAATGTCACTAAAACAGTGAAGTGTTAGTATATGTCTTCTAAAAACCTTGTTAGATGCATGTGCTATAGTGATGGAAAGTTGTCTCTTACCACTAGTATACAAGAACACTCACTTTTTGTTAATTTTGAGTTGTGGAACCACAAATAAAATCTCTTCTAGTACTTAACTTAAGCCATGTCTACATTAGCTAAATCACAATTAACTCCTGTTCTTACTGTGGCATGGCTAAACAATGAGCATGTGTATCTTAACTGGCCTGTGTGGCTGAGGACAAAGTGTTTGTAAGGAATCTGCCAGATCACTAATATGCAATGTTACCAGCCCCATATGACAGCCAGTAAATAGATGGATCCTTCTTTCCCAGAGTATAGAAGGGACAGCCTAAGTCAGAGGATGAGATTGAGAGCTAGTGGTTTCATGTGAGCAAGAGTAGTAAGCCTAGAGGACGCAGTCCAGGAACTGGCTTCAGAGGGGAGGCTGGGCAACAGATCGCTTGAGAAATGGGCCTGAAAGCTGGACAGAACAAAACACTAGCCATGTCTGTAGCAGCCTGAGGGGTCCTCATAGGTTTAGTTACCCTTGTAACCTATTCTGGACTGTCCTGCGTGGCTGGATCTGTTGGCTTATTGTTTATTATAAGCTAAAGTCACTGTGACTAGAGTATTTGCACCTTGTAGTATTTGGCAGCATTAATAAAAAGAATCCTATTACTTGAAGCATGAATGTTCAAGGGAAACAACTAAGGACCAGAGATCGAAGAGCCTAGTGCTTGGCACCTATGTGTTGTCTCTAAGCTTGTGGGTACGCTGCACAAACTAGCACGCATCTAGGGGGGATTGGTACACCACCACACTTGCAGTGACATTACAATGGGCTTAATTACACTATATGGGCTTGCCTTCACAACTAAAAATGCTGTGGTGTTTCCACCAGGATGGGGGGAGGGAGTACGCATATGAATGTGTGCTAGCTATCCCGAGACTGAAGATAAGGTGCTTTAGGGCTTTTGCTGGTAGGGCAGTTCCTGGTGGGGGTACATAGTTGGCATTCTTGCTGGCAGAGAGGAAAGCGATTAGACCAGGGGTCGCCAACCTTTCAGAAGTGGTGTGCCAAGTCTTCATTTATTCACTCTAATTTAAGGTTTTGCATACCAGTAATACATTTTAACGTTTTTAGAAGGTTTCTCTCTGTCTATATTATATAACTAAACTATTGTCTGTAAAGTAAATAAGGTTTTTAAAATGTTTAAGAAGCTTCATTTGAAATCAAATTAAAATGCAGAGCGCCCTGGACCAGTGGCCAGGACCCGGGCAGTGTGAGTGCCACTGAATCTGCTCGGGTGCCGCCTTTTGGCATGCGTGCCATAGGTTGCCTACCCCTGGATTAGACTGTGCAAGAAGTCTGAATGTCATTCTTGCCACTGGTATTGATCTATTGGGATCATTGGTAGGTCATTGTGAAGAAACTTGTACAGTAACTCCTCACTTAAAGACGTCCAGGTTAACACTGTTCCATTATTAGGTTGCTGATCTATTAGAGAACATACTTGTTTAAAGTCGTGCAATGTTCTGTTACAAGGTTGTTTGGCTCGCTCCTCTCAGCCCACCTGCCTGGCGCTCCTGTTAAGGAGCAGGGTCGGGGCACAGGGGCTTGCCCCAATCTGCTGCCCAGCGTTCTAGCTGGGGAGTGGGCAAGTCCCCATTCCCACTCCCAAGCAGGAGCGCCAGGCAGGTGGAGTGAGGCAAGCCCCCACGCCCTGACCCCACTACGCCCCTGCCTCAACCAAGGTTCACAGTCATCATTGGTGAGTATACCCCATGATAACGCGAATTCGGATGTAATGCGGTCATAAGATGGCTCTGGCTGCCCCAAGCAAAAAAAAAAAGGGGGGGGGGGCGCGCGCCGGAGCACCGCCGAAGCGTAAAAAAGGGAAAAAACAAAAAAAGCGGCCAGAGCGCTGCCGAAGTGCCCAGGGGCAGTGGTCAACTGGGGGCCCCCTGTGCCTCCCTGACGGTGTCCCCAGCAGAAGGTGGGGAGGGGGCAGGGGAAGCCCCCAGTGCTCCAACCCATCTCAGGCAGAAGCGCAGGGGTGGCGGGGGAAGCCCCAGCACTGGAACCCCCCGCCCTCACTGTGGCCCCGGGAGGCAGCCTCACAGCTTGGGGGGGCGGGGGAGGGCACTCACTCCCCACTGCGGCCTCAGGCTGTGACGGGGGGACAGGGTGTCTTCGGTCTTGAGGCTGCAGTGGGGGGTGGGGAGGACATAAAGTAGCAAACGGGTTGAGCTGTAGTGGGGGTGTGTGGAATGGGGGGGACTCTGAGTGGCACCCCAGGGAAGGAGCAGAAAGGGGTGGAACCATGGGTGGGGGCTGCAGGCAGACGGGGCACAATGGGGGGCCGGCTAGCAGGTGGAAGAGGCGGGGGAGGGCACTTGCTTGGTCCCAGGAAACCTTAATCTGCCATTGGCCCTGAAGTGTTGCACCAAATCGCCCCAAACATTGAGAGGCTCAGGGCCAAATCGCCAGCTTGACAGCCTCTATTAGCCTCGCTGTCCAAGTAACACTGAGGGCTCTACAAATCTAACCACGCTGCCCTTGCTGAGATGCAGGACACCCCTACCAGCATCAGTAACTCGGGCACAAACTCATCCCACCACACACACACACACACACACACACACACACACAGCGCAAAAAAGAAAAAAACAAACAAAACAAAAAATAGAATGTGCCTTCCCCACTGCCTCTACCCGCCCCCCCCCCCCCCGCGCCCCCTTTTGGCGAGAGGGCCCAGTCCCCCCCCCCCCCCCCTCTCCCCGGCTGCTCCTTGCTCTTCCTCTGCCCCTTGCACGTCTCCCCTGCTCTCCCCAAGTGTTTCCCTCTCTCGCTGCATGGCTGAGAGCCCCGCTGCTGGAGCTGCACCCTTTCAGTTACTGTTATGGGCAGTTCACAAAGGCAAGTCCTTTTCTGCCCAAGAGAAACTGACCGGCTTGAAATGGTAAACCTCGCTATACTGCGACCCCGCATTTAGCGCGATCGAATTTTTTGGAGCCCAGTCATCGCGTTATAGCGGGGTTTCACTGTATTAAATTGTTTTTCAAATTATTTAAAACTTGTACTGTATATGTATATAATAGCCTTTGTCTGATGAAAAAAAATTCCCTGGAGCCTAACCCTCCCTCCCCCCATTTACATTAATTCTTATGGGGAAATTGAATTTGCTTAACATCGTTTCACTTAAAGTAGCATTTTTCAGGAACGTAACTACAACGTTAAGCAAGGAGTTACTGTATAGCTACTATGCGGGCTGTTCCTACCCTGGATGTCCAGGATTAGCCTCTCTAGTTATTGCTTTTGCCCTCATAACCACTAAATTCATATTAAAATTGCATGCAAAATTGAGCAGCCTAATAGTTTCTATTTTGAGACTCTAATTTTGTGGGATAGTTTTTATTTATTTTTGACTTCCCACTTCAAAGGAATCTGTCCACTCAACAAGAAAGTGATTGATTTGAGCACTTAAATAAAAATATATTCATTGAATCTTTGGGCTTGAACTAAAAGTATAGTAGTGAGTTAACTGTGCTAATCAACCAGGAATTGTCCACTCCTGTGAGAGGAAAAATGGTGATGTGAAAAACTTTAGAAGAGTTTGGGTGTATTCAGCGGACGTGTGTTCACTGACTTAGATTCCAATAGGTAACTAAAACTGTAATTTTGTTTTTTAATGAAGACATAAGAACGGCCATACTGGGTTAGACCAATGGTCTATTTGGCCACTATCAGACAAAGGATACTAGGCTAATGCCAGATGCTTCAGAGGGAATGAACAGAACAGTGCAATCATTGAGTGATCTATCCCGTCATCCACTCCGAGCTTCTAGCAAACAGGATAGGGACACTCGGAGCATGGTGTTGCATCCCTGACCATCCTGGCTAATAGCCATTGATGGACCTATCCTCCATGAACTTATCTTGTTCTTTCTGTTTTGAACCCTGTTTTGCTTTTGGCCTTCATCCTCTGGCAAGGAGTTCCAAGAGATTGACTGTGTTGGGTGAAGAAGTACTTCCTTTTGTTTGTTTTAAACCTGAGGCCTGTTAATTTTATCAGGTGACCCCTGGTTCGTGTATCATATGCAGGAGTAAATAACACTTCCTTGTTCACTTTTTCCACACAATTCAAGTTTTTATAGACTTCTATACTATTACCCCTCCCCCAGTCGTTTCTTTTCTAAACTAAAAAATACCAGTCTCTTTAATCTCTCCTCCTATGAAAGCTGTTCCATGTCCCTAATAATTTTTGTTGCCCTTCTCTGTATCTTTTCTAATACCTTTTTTTGGGATGGGGCAACCAGATCTGCACGCAGTAGTCCAGATGTGCGTGCCACAGATTTATATAGAGGCATTATGATATTTTCTGTCTTATTAGCTACCTTTCCAAATGGTTTCTAACATTGTTAGCTTTTTTTGACTGCTGCTGCCCATTGAGTGGATGTTTTCAGAGAATTATCCACGAGTCCAAGATCCTTCTTGAGTGGTAACAGCCGATTTAGACCTCATCATTTTGTATGTAGAGCTGGGATTATGTTTCCAATGTGCATTACTTTGCATTTATCAACATTGAATTTCATCTGCCATTTTGTTGCCCAGTCACCCAGTTTTGTGACATTTTATTTCTGAGCTAGGAAAATAATCTTTTCAGATAAGATCTTAACTGTCCTCCGTGGAGATGAAAGCGGACTTAAATGTCTGTTGTTTTTTGTTTTGTTAATGTAGTTGGGAATATGGCTAAGTAGTCAAATTTAGCTAGCACAGACCATCATTACTAAGTTACTTAGCTTTTACTGCATCTTTATTAACTGTAATTTAAATAGCAAACATACTGTTGACACTACCTGTAACCTTACACTTTTGTGTATAGAACTATTTTGGTTGTATTTATTATGTGAGACCGGGATTGATGTGCTCCCAAAGGTTTTCATCCACACAAGTGTTTCTGTAATCAACACTCAGGGCTTCATTTCAAGTGCCATTGCATAAGGGTTTAGGTAGATCCTGCTTAACCCGAACTGATGCATTGGGTCTCTTGGGATTCTGTGATTCCACTTCACAGCATGTAGGCACATATGCCTTCTAGAAATTTTCTAGGCTTTATGCCAGCAGTTGCTGCAGTGTGTGTGTGTATGGGTGGGTTGTGTGTATGGGGGGGGGGGGGGTTTGCTGGGGAATCCTAGTAATGCTGTCTTAAATAGCAAAATATTTTTTGTTTTGGAGATGATTCTTTGCTCACTTTTTTGAGGATAAGGGAGGCTTAAAATGTATTTTAATGAAAATATTTTTTTAATTACAGCAGAACCTAAAGGCCCCACTATGCTAGACTCTGTACATATTCACTTTAAGACACTCCCTGCCCTGCTAGCTAAACCTACTGCAAGTATTAAAACAAAGGAAAAAACAACACACCAGAGAGTGAGACTTAGCAGGATTTAAAAGCCTGATGCTGAAAGGTGCAGAAAGTTGAATTCCCATTGATGTCAATGGGAGTTCTACTTTTCTCTGCACGTCTTGGCTTTGAGCCTTGTGTGACAATACTTTGCAGTATATGTAGGACAGGTGCTGGTGCTAGGGATGAGATGACAACCAGTCTGGCAGTCCCCAAATAGGTATCTGGGAAGGACCACAGCCAGAAAAAAGGAACATGGCCTGGTAGCCTTTGTAGGGTCTGGATATAAGGGGAAGATAAATGTATTGTAGAAAGCCCAAAAGAGGTAAACTTGTAAGTTATGGGGCTAAACTTCAGCTCAAGGTTCACCAACTGCTCAGACATTTTCCTCAGGGGTTTGTCACTCAGCTGCATCATGGGGTTATAATTCCATTTTGTCTGTATTTTTTTCCTATATATTAAAACAATGTCTTGAGACTAAGTGCTCATGAAAGTGACCTGGGTGGCATTTGTCCCTCACAGTTCTTACATGTTAGCACCTCTACCCACTTCCCTGCTTTTAATTTATGGCCTCTGTTATACAGATCAGAATAGATGATCACAAGGCCCTTCTGGCCTTGGAATCTATGAATCTAATAGTGTCTTAGTGAGGTCTAGTATTTAAAAAGGCATGTTGCTTTTAGAAATTACACTTACAAGGAAAAGTCTATAACATGGTGGTCCATCCAGTGGTAATATATGGTGCTGAATGTTTGGCAACAAAGAAGAAACACGAGTAGATGATCTGTTCAACAGAAATGCAAATGTTGAGATGAATGAATGGTGTAAGCAAGAAAGACCATGTGAGGAATGTGTATACAAGTAACACCAATAAAGGGAAAAATGAGGGAGTACAGGCTCGGACTCTTTGGTGATATAAAGCGCAGTCCTGACAACTATGAGTAATAGTCCTTCAGATCAAGACTGAAGGATAAAAGACAGAGGAAGACTCAAGAAGAAGTGGTGAGATGTCACAAAGGAAGACATGTTAGCAGGTGGTGTGATAGAGGATATGGCATTGAACAGAGTACCTTGAAGCTGAGGACTTGTAGAGCGGATGCCGTTTGTGGGATTAACACAAGGAAGAAAACTCCTTGGAAATTACAATACAGACCACTAATTAGTGCAGTACTTCATTTTACAAATGTAGAATATGTAGCTTTATTTACAACAAAGTTGCCTCCCTGATGTGGATCTTATTTGCTAATTACAAAGTTCAGTAACTTACAGTGCACGTGCTGGCCATTAGTGAGGCTCTACGGCAATGCTTTAAAAGACCCAAACTTTGTTGTTTTGAATGATTATATCATGTTGTAGTCATTGTGATACCATGGCTGTGGGTGGATTTAGGGAGGGGGTGTGATGAGGGGAATGAGACAGATTGGTTTAAAACCAAATCAACCAGCGTATTGTAATCATGATTGATCCCACCATGGCTGCAACTTCGCTGGAGTAGTCTAAAAGCAGTCTTCCTGAGGAAAGCTTCGCATTTGTCCTGCTGTACAGAATAAGGCTGTCTCTTTTGCTGTGATGCCATTTTTAAGTTAATTTATGACTAAGGAGAATAGGGATGGTTGTAATAGGCTATTTTTACAAAACAATTCTCTTTTCACATTTCTGATATCACACTTGCCCCCTTTTAACTTGACTAAACTCCAGATTTTTTGCCTCCAGAGTAAGGCCTATTGTATTTAGAGCATTCAGTGGTGCTTTTTTAAACTGCTTGTACTGGCACCGGTGAGTGGAAGCAGAAAGCAGACTGAGGTTTGACTACAGCATTTCCTGAAACACTCAGGAGTTTCTACATGAAATTAGAGATTTCTGGTATCGACTGTTGTTTATGAATTGCCTGGTAAAAGGAGTAAAATCTTGCTGGACTATATCTGCAGCTTCTTCCAAAACTCTAACAGCACAGTTTCATTCTGGCTTTGTCATGTCAGTATATGCAGGGCAAGATCAGATGAGATACTTTGAGGCCTCCACAGATGATAAGAATTTGCAGACCTCTGGGGAATAGGCAAAGGAGGAAGAGTGGAAAAACTTTGCAATGAGCTTCCTTCCTCCACTTTGAATATCTAGGGCTATGCAGACCACAAGATACTGTTACTCCTGGCAATCTAGGGTTTGGAGACAGATGGCTGGACTAAGCACAAATCAATAACTTCCTGAGGGGAAGAGGAAAGAACGTTCTACTGTCTGATTGCTGGACTTCAGGAGGTGGCTCACCCCTCACCCAGTTGCCTTTTGTGGCCTTTAGAGCCGCATGGTTCCTTCCTCTTTTCCCTGATGATTGACTGCTAAAATAGAGCTGCCAGCTGGGGGAAGCCAAGCAACTTCAGATTCAGCTTCTACAAAAAATTTTCTGGGACTGAGTGAGTTCAGATGAGCAGGAACACACTTTCAATGGAGCATGATGTCATTTAAGGATACCTAAATCTTGGTGGGGATGGGATGGCTGCAGAATGCCTAATCTAACATTCAGATTGTTAGAGATGGCCTTACAAAGCAGCTTCCTCTGTGGGTGTAGAACTTCTGTGGGCCAGCATCTGCAGAAGTTTTTAGGCTGGATTGAGCCTTTCAATGAACATTTATTCAAACGTACAAGAATTTTTATATAAAAAACCATGTGTAAACATGTGCGGTGCTAATTGAGGACATTGTGCTATATCTAATAAGAATTACAAAGGATCTGTTTTTTGTTTCAGTTTTTTTAAAAACAAACTGAATAGCAAAATAATAGTGCAAAAACACTTTCAGTGATAAGTGTCTCTAGAAACACACATATAGTTTTTTGTTTGTTTGTTTGTTTGTTTTTTGTTTTTTTTTTAAGGACACGAATGGTGAAGTAGCCTTACAGCATCAGGTAGATATGGTCTTACACCCACCTCCAAAGCTTAAACCAAAACTGCAAAACCTCAATATTTTTATTCAAGCTCTTAAAATTTGTCCCCTTCTCACCTGCCTGCTGGGGAACTAAAGTAATCTCTTAAAAGCTGAGTGTCTGACAGGAACTGTCACTTCACTGAAATAGTGATTTGGGTTGTTCACATTAGACCCCCTCTTTTTCATTCACTTTCATATCCCACACCCCTTGAGACTGGGAGAAGAGGAAGTCTGTGACTGGTAAATATTTTAACTAAATTGCACAGGTGGGTTATTGCAGTGATCCCAACCCAAGGAATAAAGTTGGGGCTCTCAACCTGGGGGTCATGAGGTTATGTTGGGGTCGTGAGCTGTCAGCCTCACCCCTATATCCTGCTTCACCTCCAGCATTTATAATAGTGTTAAATTTTTAAAAGAAGTATTTTTAATTTATAGGAGAGAGGGGTCATGCTCAGAGGCTTGTTGTGTGAAAGGGGTCACCAATACAGAAATTTGAGAACCACTGGAATAACGCAGTAAGGCTTGAAACTGCATCTGAAACTGGGCCTTTGTGCCATTAAGCTTTTGGACTGGAGAGTGACTGTTGTATGGATGGGCACAAAGGAAGAGAATAAACAGGATATGCTTCACTCAGATTCCTTCACCTAACTGTTGTTTAACTCACTGGATTTTTTTACTGGGAATGATTGCAGTGCATGGCTATAGGACAGATGGCATTTCTTATCAGAGTGACAGGTAAAAGTTGACTGACTGTGTTCTTGCTAGCAAAGGGGTATTACCAGAACTGCCATAAGGGCCCCAAGTAGAGGAGGCTAACATGTTTTGTACAAAACTTTCTTGACAAAGGCCTTTTTGGAAAAATAAATTATAGAAAGCCTTTTTCCCCACAAAACTTCCCAGTTTTTCAACAAAACTGATTTGTGTATGTTTAAGTAGAGTTTTTAGGTTCCTTCCCTTTTTTTCCAGTGGAAATCAGATGCAAGGAGTTTTTGTGTGTAACACTTCAATCTCTGGCTCCTTTTCTTTGCCCATATACTTTTGTTGTTGTTGGCCTGTGTTGTCCATAGTAGAGCAGTATTTATCTCAATGACAGAATCAAACTTGTATTTCCCCAACTGAAGAGAACTCACAGCTCAGAAAAATAGACTTGTGTTGACTTTTACATCCTTTCCATTGTGCGTGGAGTTAGCGGTAATATGTATTACAAAAGTGTATCTTGCATCCTTTTATGTGCCATGTAGGCTCATTATAGGAGGTGTGGGTTAAGGCAGCATTCTTGGGATTCAAGGCCAGACACTGCACTGAATCAGAGCCCTCTACTCTGATCATGAATCAGCAGGTGTGGAGGGAGAGGTTCACAGTAGACAGTCGGGCTGTGAAGAACCAGTCCATCTTCAGGAGAGCAGGACTGGCCGTGCAAGGCTACCAACTTGTTTAGTAGGGTGGGTGGGGATGAGCGGGACTGGATTGGAGCAGAATACAGTTTCACTGTATTTAACATCAATAAAAAATGCTCATACAAAAGTGGTGAGCACCATAATAATTAAATCCGTGGTAACCACACAGCATCATTAATCTCACTCTAAATTCACAATCTCCGTCAATAGATTTAATTAATCAAATGGAATTAAGTTTATCTTGGCCAGCTAACAAAATGGAAAACCCACTTGTTGCCCCTGTTCCCCTCCAGAAAAATCATCCCTAAGAATGTATCCTCAAAGCCCTGTAATATATAAATGGCTTTTGCAGTATGCCTAGGAAATCAAAATTGGACCGACATGTTCTGCACCAGCTTCAGCCTTTGAATGGCTTTAAGGAGTAGCCCATGCAGAACACATTACAATAGTCTAATCTTGAAGTGACAAAGGCATATAACAGCAAGGTCTGCATCCATAAGAAAGAGGGACTAGAGCAGAGAATATTTCCTATCAATAATCCCCAAGACAAGGGTCACTATGACTAAAGAAATAAAAAAGCAAAAGTTAAACAATGCAGGAAAAAAGAGGAGTTGGCTTTAAAATATTATGAACATCCATTTATTCCTTTTTTTTTTTTTTTAAGTTGCATTGCTTGTATTTTTACATATTCTTCCATTCCTGCATTAGCGCACCCACACATTTAAGAAATTTTTAGCTGGCAGCTGACACGTTTCTATTATATTCCTGTTATATTTTTAAGATAGCTGCCATCCAAGTATTTCAGAATGGTAAAAACTATTTACCAAAATACCCAGTGCTGTGCATCTGTGGCCAAAGTACTGTTTCAGAGTTGCGGTGCGGTTATTGATGATGCCACTCTTCTTTTCTCTTTACCTCCTCCTCACTTCTATTTCATCAAATTGTTAAAATTCAAAGTTTTCTTCCAGTAATTTATCTGGTTTATGCCAGTTTTTTAAATCAGAATCTGGAAAAATTTGTCTTCGTAAAGACAAATCCAGTTTGTTTTGGTTTGCACTGTCAAAATTTGTCATGGAGGTTTGCATATGAGTGTTTGGCAATTGTAAAAACATTGATGTGGCAGGAACAATTTTAAGATGGCATAGTAGTGTGTGAGAGAGACTGACTGTACAGGCACTTCTGTGGAGAAAAAGCCTCGAAGGAAGCTGCTCTGATTTTTTTTTTTTTTTTTTTTTTTTTTTTTAATCCTTTAGATAACTAATGAGGATTTTATGCATTTCTAAAATGAACACGTGATGCATTACAAATGCACGAATGAACCATTGTCTGCTTACTAAAAGAAGATGGGAAGGGGAGACCATCCTTAGGCGTCTGTATTATTTCACCTTACATCAGGTGCTTAGACAGTTAAAATATTTTCTCCAATTTGACTAATTTATCCATTTGTATTTTTACTGAAGTCTTTATGCTTGAAAAAGCAGGTGCATAATGACTGGCTCATTTTGTGTGGTCCAAGCTATAAAATTGCCCCTCTGTTCTTTCCATATGAAAAACATGTTTTTAATTGTGTGAAATGTGTATAATTTGTGTGCTTTCTTTTATTATTTCAAACTAAAAACAAATGCTTCCCTCCCTTAACTTTGCATGTTCCAAACAGACTTGTGAAAATAAGTCCCCTTTCAGCTTTTGTTACTTTAAAACAGCTATTGGTGATGTCAGAGTCAATACTAAAAGCATTAAGAATGCTGGCAGAATGTAATGCAGCTGCAATCCAACATGATGTTAGAAATGGGGTTGAGAGCATAAAGGCTTTCCATATTCCCAGGGCGCACAACTGCTTGCGGCCTTGGCTTTGATCTCTTCAAAGGCTGCTGCCTCCTCCTAGATGGAGAGACTTGGCTGCCACTCGCTTGCATTGAAAAAAGGCAGAGGTCTCTATTCAGGCAGAAATCAATCATTGTGCAGAAACAATTATGTGTAATTCAACCATCATGAAAACAGGACGAGATTATGGGTTTGTTACCTGAGTTACTGTGTGGAGATGGTGAACAGAGAACGCTGGAGTCCTGCTGACATGCCACATCTTGATGACAATTATAGACATATGAATGATGTGGGCAGGGGAGGCATGATGACAAATGCTGGTCACGCTGTCCAGCAGAGCAGAAAATGAGGTTACAATTGGGAGATAATGTTTGCATATGTAACCATATTTCAGAAAGCTGGGTAAATTCAGGGAGTAGATGAGATGGGCTATCATAAACAAAGGGGTGTGTGTGTAATGTTTATTGGCTTTCTGTAATATAAAATACATCACCAGTATAGCAAATCTGAGTGCCTGCTTTTTTTAATTTTTTTTATTTTACAGAGCTGATTATTTAAAACATCTTAGCAACCTTTGGGGAAGGGGAGGAAGAGAACTGCAAGGTGAAGAGGGGAATTTCAGATCATTACAAAGGAGGCTTAATGTAGAAGTTAGAATTTTTTTAAATTGTCCATTGATTTGATTTCCTATCTCAGAATGTTTTTGTGTTGACACATTACTGTTTCTGCACAGATGTCTCCTACTATCTTCCCCTTTCTGTGGGGTATTAAGTTAATTTCATATGATTTAATCTTCAAGTAATTGTGTGTAGTGGTTTTGAGACTTGCATGGTAGTGTTTTGGCTATGGCAGTCTTGTATGTAGTATAACATGACCTGTAATAATGTCCTTATGTTGAGAATAAGGGTCTCTTCTCTCTTTTCTCCCACCCCCCTGCCCCCCAAGTAGTAATCTGTGGTTCACAAAGTTTCTCTTTTAAATAAGTCTTCATGATGGCTACTGTATATGCCAGTACTCCTTATTCAAAATCTTGTTACCTACAATATAAAGCCTTAAAATAGCCTTCCTTTTCCCACAAAAGCAAACTAAAATACATAGATGACGGATTATAAAATAGTATCACTGCTTAGTTTGATACACAGGACTAGGTTTACCTTTTATGCTGCTCAAGCTTAGACATCAGAGGCGTGAGAGCTGCTTTGAGTTACAGATCTTCAAACAATAAGTCAAAACAAAAAATCAATCCCTCCGGTCCTTGGGTGCAGTTATCTAAAGATAAAAGAGAAAAATAAAGTTATGCTAAAGCAGATAGAGGAAAGGAACAGATATGCCAAGGAAACACAGAGGACAAGTGCAGAGTTGAAGTGGGCCTAGTGTGAGCCAACATCAATGAAATTTTATCTTATCAAAAAGTTTTAGGGTTGCCAATTCTTTTCAAACTGGATCCAGTCTGCTCCAGGGCTGCCTGAAGCATTGGCTTCAATATAGTTGCTTCCCCTCACTCCCTTAAATATAACCACACAGGAATTAGATTGCATGTTAACTTTGCTGCAGACTTCAACAATATACAGACACCACACACCCCACCCCCGGGTAGGGTGACCAGATGTCCTGATTTTATAGGGACAGTCCTGATTGTTGAGTCTTTTTTTTACATAGGCTCCTATTACCCTCCACCCCATCCCAATTTTTCACATTTGGTGACTGGTCACCCTACCCTCGGGTTACGCAAACCCGACTTAGGCAAATCCGCACTTATGGAAAAAGTTCTGTAAGCTAGAAATAGGGGTTTTTTGTTTGTTTTTGTTTTTTTTTGCATAATTGTCGGGTATACGTTTCTGACTTACGCAAAATTCGAGTTACGTGAGGCGTTCTGGAACAGAATGCTTGTGTAAGTCGAGGAGCGTCTGTCTGAGAGGTTCTGATAGTCCCTTGATATTTTATATATAAATGCAGATTTCTTTTTAAAATGTTTAGTGAAAGATATAAACTTTAAACGAAAAGTCGGGCTGTCAATTAATCGCAGTTAACTCACACGATTAACTGAAATTAATCACGATTGTTGTTTTAATCGCACTGTTAAATGATAGAAGACTAACTGAAATTTATTAAATATTTTGGATGTTTTTCTACACTTTCATATATTATGTTGTAATTAAAATCCATTGAAATTGAAAGTGTGTATTATTGATTACAAATATTTGCACTGTAAAAATGATAGTATTTTTCAATTCACCTCATACAAGTACTATATTGCAATCTGTCATGAAAGTGCAATTTACAAATGTAGTTGTTTTTTTTGTTTGGTTTTGTTTTTGAATGCAGTTATGTAACAATGTAAAACTTCAGCGCCTGCAAGTTCACTCAATCATAGTTCTTGTTCAGCCAGTCACTCAAACAAGTTTGTTTATATTTGTAGGAGATAATGCTGACCGCTTCTTGTTTACAGCGTCACCTGAAAGTGAGACCAGGCGTTTGCATGGCACTTTTGTATCTGGCATTGCAAGGTATTTATGTGCCAGATATGCTAAACATTTGTATGCCCCCTCATGCTTTGGCCACCGTTCTAGAGGACATGCTTCCATGCTGATGACGCTCGTTTTTTGGCGGGGGGGGGGGAGGTGAAGTGTTAATTAAATTTGTGACTGAACTCCTTGAGGGAGTATTGTATCTCCCCTGCTCTATTTTACCCTCATTCTGCCATATATTTTGTTATAGCAGTCTCAGATGATGACCCTGCACATGTTCATTTTAAGAACACTTTCACTGCAGATTTCACAAAACACAAAGAAGGTACCAATGTGAGATTTCTAAAGATAGCTACAGCACTCCACCCAAAGCTTAAGAATCTGAAGTGCCTTCCAAAATCTGAGTGTGACAAGGTGTGGAGCATGCTTTCAGAAGTCTTAAAAGAGCAACACTCCAATGCGGAAACTACAGAACCCGAACCACAAAAAAGAAAATCAATCTTCCGCTGGTGACCTCTGACTCGGATAATGAAAATGAATATACGTCGGTCTGCACTGCTTAGGATTTTCATCAAACAGAACCTGTCATCAGCATGGACGCAAGTCCCCTGGAATGGTGGTTGGAGCATGAAGGGACATGTGAAACTATAGTGCATCTGGCACGTAAATACCTTGTGATGCCGGCTACAACAATGCCATGAGAACACCTGTTCTCACTTTCAGGTGACATTGTAAACAAGCAGTGGGCAGCATTATCTCCTACAAATGTAAATAAACTTGTTTGTCTGAGCGATTGGCTGAACAAGAACTATGACTGAGTGGACTTGCAGGCTCTGAAGTTTTACATTGTTTTATTTTCGAATGCAGGGTTTTTTGTACATAATTCTACATTTGTAAGTTCAACTTTCATGATAAAGAGATTGCACTACAGTACTTATATTAGTATTTTTCAATTCCCCCATTTCTTTTATCATTTTTACAGTGCAAACACTTGTAATCAAAAATAAATATAAAGCGAGCACTGTACACTTTGTATTTTGTATTGTAATTGAAATCAATATATTTGAAATGTAGAATGCATCCAAAATATTTAAATAAATGGTATTCTATTAACAGTGCCATTTTTTTAATCAATGGTGATTAATCATGATTAATTTTTTTAATCGCTTGACAGCCCTAATGAAAAGTCAGGCAAATCTCTGTAGTGCTTTTTCTCCCTCCAAATCTTAAATTGCACTGAGAAGAGAAATCTAGGTTTTTCTGTTTTCAGTGGGTAAAACTGTAATTTAGTGTGTGCCAACTTAATGAAACATTTTTGGTTTGCCTTGGTACATGACTTAGGCTATGTCTATGGTTCAGGGACTATAGTAGTACAGCTATGGCATTCTAGTTATGCCAGCATAACCCCATAGTGTGGTTATAGCCTACAGTGAAGAAAATGCATTGTTTCTTCCCCCTCCCCCCGCTCACCCCTGTCGCAGTAGGAACACCACCTTCCTGAACGAGGGTAGCTAAGTTGTCAGAAAAAGGCCTAGCTGCATCTATGCTGGAGGTTAGGTTGGCAAAGCTACGGTGCTTGTGGGGGGTGGATGTTTGACATAACTGTGGCATTTTAAGTGTAGACCAGGCCTTAATATCCTAAACCCCAATCTTGCACTGGGAATAGTCCCACTAAAGTTGCAGAGCCCTTCTGAAGTTTGTGTATAAAATCAAGCACATTTCCTGATTCTGCTAAGACACATGCTTTGCTATGTATTCAAATGTAGCAGAGTTTTTAAAAACGCACTCACAGCTTGTTTTTTCTTTAAAGAAAAGCAAACCTGTTAACTTTGCTGAACACATACCTGCCACCATAATTAGACTTTGGTATCACAAAAAGGGATGGAAAATATATTCTTATGTAACCATGCTGTGTAAAATAGAATTGGTCTAACCAGGTCTGTTAGTGCTATTTTTGTAATGAGCATTTTTCTTTAAAAATGCAACTTTTGTTCTTACTTTCTTTAATATGACCCAATCAGTGATATGTCTGTCTGTTTGTGGGTACAGAATGCCCACTTGACCTCAATAGGAGTAGTAGTAGTAAGTGCTCAGTACCTCTGAAAAACAGGCCTTTGGTGCTCTGATTTCAAAGGCTTGTAAGAAAACTTCAGAGGTATAACTGGTTTTTGTTTGAATCAAAACTTTTTACCTTCCCAGTCTAAAAGGAAAGATCTTTCTTAGGCCCTAAATTTAAACAGACTCCTGAAACATCTGACCTCTTGTATTAAAAGAGCTCCTTAAAAATGCTATTTCATAGCTTGATTGATTTTTAAAATTAGCATTAAGTGGTACTGGATGAAATGTAGGTGCCAAAGATCAAGAACTCCTCTCACTATATTTCAGGACTAAACCTGTACCAAAAAAATACAATAGCTCCTGCTTTTAATTGCAAGAATACGGGGAGTAGAATTCCTAAAGGAGTTTTCGTTCCAGAAAAGGTCATGGACTTGGACTCATTACCTTAGAAAGTACTAAACATGCAATATTAACAGAATAGTGTTACATCACTTCTCAAACTGTGGCCCATGGAGCACTTGCTACTGATATGCAGAGAGCTGGCTATTTGTCTGATCCTAAATCGCATTTAAAAATTCATAACTTTTTCCATGTAAGCAGTTTCAGTAGCTGCCAGAAGGATGTTATGGGCTCTCAAAAGGGGGGGTGGGAGGGAAGGAGGGGACCACAAGGCATTCTGTATGAAGTTGTGGTCCATATTGTGACAATCTGGAGATCTCTGAAAATGACAGGCTGAAGGCATTAAATTACAGCACCTCTAAGCAATTCAAAATGTCAGAGGACTGCTTAGTTGTTCCTCCCTCTTCTCCCCCTCCCCCAATTCCTGTTCAAAACTTAACTCCATTCATCACAAATTAAATTAGCGTCTTGTAGATCATTTTGTTTTGAAACCTGTTTTAATTGGAATCCTTGCTGCCTCACACTTTGCAGTACAGAGCAGTGGTATGGTATCTGTCACCAGGAATGTTGTGGTTAAATTGTACGAGAAGCTGAACTGAATCTGGTGCCTGCTAGCTATAGCAGAAGAGTGGATGGTGCGTGTGTGCATTTCTGCATTTTTTTTATTTTATTTTTTTTAGAAATATCTTTCCCATTCATCAGTCTCCCCTCACCCATGTTGTTTAGCCGCTGCAATTGTCATTATCAATTGTCAGCAGCATCTTGAATTATGTGCTATTGCAGCACAAAATTATGCAAGTATCCCTTCTGAGATTAATTCATTATATAGAAAAACTATATTTGCCCCACAAATAGAAAAAGTTTTGTAAACACCACAAACTGAGGGCCTGATCCTGAAAATCCTTGGGTCTGATCCTGGAAATACTTAGCTTGGGGTATAATGTCGGACTAAGACAAGTTGTGTTTGTAAGATCAGACCCTGCAAATGAGGGGAACATGAGTTGATGACCCCTGCTTTTTTTTTTTTTTTTTTTTTTTAATGCTATCTTAGGCCTTGTCTACACTACGAGAGTAGTTCGAATTTACTTGCATCGAATTTTTGGAATCGATATTGCAAAGTCGAACGTCTGTGTCCACACTAAGGACAGTAATTCGACTTTGTGAGTCCACACTAACGGTGAAAGCGTCGACATTCGAAGCAGTGCACTGTGGTCAGCTATCCCACAGTTCCCGCAGTCCCCTCTGCCCATTGGAATTCTGGGTGTAGCCGGCAATGCCTTCTGGGTAACAAAATGTGTCGAGGGTGCTTTTGGGTAACTGTCGTCATCCGTCCATCACTCCCGCCCTCCCTCCCTGAAAGCGCCGGCGGGAAATCAGTTCGCGCACTTTTCCAGTCATTGACAGCGCGGATGCCACAGCACTGCGAGCATGGAGCACGCTGCGACCATCGCTGCAGTTGTGGCCGCTCTCAACGCCTCGCAGCTTATCATACACCTTTCCCTGAGGCAGATGCAGAAAAGTCAGGCGAGGAGGCTACGGCACCGCGGTGATGTCCTGAAGTCTGAGAGTAGCACAGACCTCTCAGAAAGCAGGGGACCCAGCGCCGAGGACATCACGATGGCAATGGGTCATGTTGATGCCGTGGAACGGCGATTCTGGGCACGGGAAACAAGCACTGAGTGGTGGGACCGCATAGTGCTGCAGGTCTGGGATGAATCCCAGTGGCTGCGAAACTTTCGCATGCGGAAGGGAACTTTCCTGGAACTTTGTGAGTTGCTGTCCCCTGCCCTGAAGCGCAATGACACCCGATTGCGAGCTGCACTGAGTGTACAGAAGCGAGTGGCCATAGCCCTCTGGAAGCTTGCAACGCCAGACAGCTACCGGTCAGTCGCGAACCAGTTCGGGGTGGGCAAATCTACCGTGGGGGTTGTTGTGATGCAAGTAGCCAAGGCAATCGTTGATGTACTGCTGCCAAAGGTAGTGACCCTGGGAAACGTGGAGGCGATCATAGATGGCTTCGCAGCGATGGGATTCCCAAACTGCGGTGGGGCCATAGATGGAACTCACATCCCTAT